>NC_084551.2:27107500-27407500 GCF_033978685.3 Nerophis lumbriciformis | reverse complement strand
GACTTCCAATCGCACTGGCTGATCACATGGGACAGTTACATGTTTGTAATGCAACCTTTAAAAATCATTACGCGGTGATCGCGGTCCCAAAAATAAACTTTTCTTGCATGATAATGTCCAGAAAAATTCGCTTTATATTACTATAGAGTCCTTTTAACGAATGAGTTTGATGGTTTATCACAAACCTTAAATGAAAGAAGTCCTTTGTTCTCTTGCACCATGCGCTTTGGCCTCTGTTTGGTGCGCAATCCTGTCGGCTGTATTTCACAGCACGACATACTGTTAAAAGTGTTTATACTATTTATGCTTTCAAGTCCAAGTTGAAGAAATCTTGTTAAATGTTGACAGCATAACTACCAAAATACAGAAGTATGTCCTTAATATTTTTGCAGTGCTATTTCTGTTGAAAAGTTAAAATGATTACATTAGAGATGTGATGTGCCACTTTTCAAAGTGTCTGATGGCTTAAATTAATTTTCATTAATTTTTCATATTTTGAATTCTTTTGAAAGGCTTACAAAAAAACTACATTTGAATTGTAATTCCATGCTATTGACAGGACTATTAATTTTAATGAAGTTAGCTTACCATGTTTACAGTATGATAATTGTGATAGAAATGTGAATTTTAGGCACAGAATATTTTTTACAATTGAACAAGGCAGTAGATTATACAAGCTTGGACAGAAAGTTAATAATTACACCAATTTTTTTTTAATGGAATTGTTTAGTACTGTTTTACCATTTGTTTACTGTAAAAAGTGTTTATACTGTTTATACTTTCAATTAACAAATTGAAGTCTTGTGAAAGGTTGACAGGATAACTGGCATTAACTGTCAAAATAATTTCAAACTATTGAAGTTAGCTTACAGAATAAACATGTCAATCAACCCATATGATTTTTGCTGTAATATTTTTGTTTTGAAAAGTCACTGTGACTGATAGAAAAGTGATGGTTTTAGCAACATTTTAACCTGTCTGAATGCTAATAATCATTTTGCGTCGGGGGGCGAAGCCCTGAACCCTCCACCAGGACTTTGTCCTGGACCTACCGGGGCCTGCGGCCCTTGGACCCTGGCTACTAGGTTTTTCTGATTTCAAAAGTTGGCAGGTATGGTGAGGTTATAAAGCTTTTGCCTGTTAAAGAAAGGAGACTGATCCAATACAGCACAGTCTTTCGCGTGCCACGCTGTCACGACCCAGACGCACACCAGTGCGCAATCATATGGAAGCCGCGCTGAGCGCACCTCCAAGCGCGTCTCGCTGCCGGCGACGGCCAGGTATGGGCCCACGCTCCAGCGCCATCCATTTTCAGGGCTAGTTGATTCGGCAGGTGGGTTGTTACACACTCCTTAGCGGGTTCCGACTTCCATGGCCACCGTCCTGCTCTCTATATAAACCAGGGTGAGCCCCACCCCTTTCGTGAGCGCACTGCGCGCGGAGTGACCCCTGTTACGCGCCCCCGGCAACAGGGGTGGCGGGCAGGTAAGCTGCGCGGGCGGAGCGCGCGGAGTGACCCATGTTACGAGCCCCCGGCCACGGGGATGGCGGGCAGGTAAGCTGCTTACCTGCTGCGCGTGACGCCGGCCGCGGCGAAGGCGGACGAGGCGGGGTGTCGGTGCGGTGGGCGCGGTAGTGACCCTGGACGTGCGTCGGGCCCTTCTCGCGGATCGCCTCAGCTACGGCTCCCGTTGGAGCCCTCTCGGGGGAAGGGGCCTCGGTCCCAAACCCCGGCGAGGCGTCCCTTCTCCGCTCCGTAAAAGTGTCCATCTCTTTTCTTTTTTTTTCTTCTGTTGTGGCATATGCAGCAGGTGCCTGCTCGTTTTTCGTATGTGGGTAACAACATTTAACTATGTATATATATTTCCGAATTGGTTTAACTGCCACCCGCAAAAAAAAAAAAAAAAAAAAAAATATCTAATTGATCCGCCCGACCCGACCCGCACGCGGATAAAATCTTATTTTTTTAAATTTCATCCGCCCGATCCGCGGATAATCCGCGGACTCCGCGGTTGTGCCCGCAAACCGCGCATCTCTAGTACCTTGAATGTAGAAAAGCGCTATACAAGTATAACCCATTTACCATGTGAAACACTGTCAGTATAGTACCGTTGTAATGTTTGTCTGGTTATGTTCAAAGAGATGGGGGCAGGGTGTTGTGCGTTTTACTTGAAGAAGTGCATGTCAAACGTAAATTATTGAATGACAAGGCACTTCATATAAAATTTGAAGCAAAACGTATTCCTGGCCACGCCATGAGCTGTCATTTCAAATCAAGCTGGTTGTCAAAAATGTTAGATAATATAACATGTGATAGTTCTACCTCAATGAAAGATTTTCTTATTCTGGAAATTAATTGTGTTGCTCAAGGTAATATTATATATATATATGGTGCTAGGATACCCTTGATTTCAGTCTTTCGGAGCTCCTCTTGAACCACCAATTTTTGACCTCTGTATTTTTCAAATCCTAGTTACGGCCCTAATCAAGACGGGTGGTTTATGCCGATAGTCATTCAGATTGGAGCGCATACAAACACTTCTTCCAAAATGCAGGTTGAAATTATAATAAATAAAATAAACGAACAATGTGTGCAAAACTGGACCATAAGTGCCCAATAATAAAGGAGCTGGTCGGATCTCTGGGTGTGTTGGCTCACTGTAGTCAGCTAAATTTTACAACTGTCTGCATTACTTTATTTACAATATATAAATCGATTATCGATTATAGACGTTTACTAATCGATTCTATAATCGTCCATGTCCGAATTGCGATGCATCTAAAAATCGATTATTTACCCCACCTCTACTTTTGACTTTGTTACTCTAAAACTGAGACTAGCAAAAACAAAAATATGGTCTGGAGGGCATAGAACAGCTCCATAAACTAAAAAGAGGCAAAACAAAAGTAGCGGACAGAAGGAAAAATGGATAAATAAATAATGTGACAACATCGGACTAGGAGAAATGCACAGAGCCTTGTTTGTTCATAGCGGAAGTAACTGCTTCTTCTTCTTCTTCTACTTCTGTTTATGGTATGTGCTGCGCATGTCAAAATATAATATTTCGATTTATGATGTGATGCGCAAAAACGCACGTCATAGTCAGATAAAAAAATTTCAGCATCCATGTACACAATAACATTCTAATCCGAGTTATGATCATATTAAATACATGTTACCCATCAACACGTGGCTACTGACACATTTACATAATGTGCTGTCCATGTATTAAATAAATGCAATTGAACACATCTGTAATCTGTATGCCTGCCTCGCCCTCTTCTTGTGCTTGACCAAGAGCAACAACACTAGCGCCATGCTGTACAAAGATAATATTTAGCTTCGGCTATAAAGAGGTCTCACTCTGTCACAAGACTGATGTTAGCGGCTTTAAATAGTGTGGATATGATTAATTATTTAAGTAAAGAAAAAGGGTGTAAAATATTATTAATAAACCTAGAGATATATTGGAGGTGTTTTTACGGTTTGTATAAGCTTGTCTTGTTTTTAGCATTAAGTAGAAAATGTTAATTTTTTTACACATGCTTTTGGGTATGTTTTGACCCACATTAAGATGGTGTTACACTTTATAACACATCTGTGCATTGATATAGTGATATATTAAATGTATAAAGATGTGTACATTATATTTAAAATCAGAGCACAATGCCAAGAAGGAGAATGTTGTTCATGAGATGCACACTCGCGTGTCTGCCGTATTTGTTAAATGTGTTCTCCTAAACCACTATTGGTAACATGTGCTGGTACTCTGATTGGTGGCTCTGTTTTATTCATCTTAAATCATCTGAAGCAGAGGAAAAGCAACACATTCAACATTCAATACTTTTTGCTTATAAAAGTGTTCTTACTGTTAACTTCACCACTTAACATGAAGCTGATTGTTTGTTTTTTATTTAATAAGAGACTGCATCTGTTCAAGTCCGCTAAAAACAATAAATGCCCTTATGAAGCTACTTTTTTGTTATACATCTATCTTTATTATAATGTAATGGAAATACCTCAAATTTAGGGCTTTTCTCAGCATTTTAGGTAAGATTAAAAAATCAATTAATTAGATTCATTATTTACAGATCATTATTAATCGCTCTTTTTTTTTTTTAATTGCTTGATAGCACTAAGTAGTGTGTAAATAAGACAATGTCATTTGAATTCCAAGGGTAGTTAAATTGAAGAGCAGGTGACCACAAGACTAAATGTTTCTATCCACATTTTTATTTTCATATGCACGAACATTCTTAGTTTTTTCTAAGCTTGTTTGCCACTGGAAGTGTCTCACAAAAGTGAGTACAACCCTCACATTTTATTATGTCTTAAGGAACAAAACTACAGTATAGAAAATTGGTCATAACTTAGTCAGTGTCCAGCTTGGAATGCAGTATAGATATACTGCCCTGTGATAATAACTCCACACACATCCATTACTGTGTAAATAGCTGCTAACACAAGTGAGTACACTTAACAGTCAACATGTCACACACATGTCAATATTTAGTGTGCGCACTGTTGCTATCTTGCTCTGCCTGATTCGTATTGGTCATGGCCACCCAGTACCAGTAGGACTCGTGCAGACCCATATAATGACGCTACCACTACCTTGGCATCAAACATTGTTATTGTTAAAACCAAATAAAGTCTTTTTCAATCATGTTAAGGGCTTGCAAGATTGAAAAAAAAAAAAAAACATGATGCAAATACCCCACCAACCTTGAATACAACCTTCACTATCTATACGAGATGGCTAAATATGGTTTAACTGCCTCCCTTTCTCTGTACCATTACCTCCATTCATGTTCCTTGTCAGGGCCTCATTGTTGACCATGCCATATTCCTTGCACTCCTCACTTTGACTTTGCGGTGACACTAAGTGTACTCTTGCAGACCTCAGCTTTGTTCACCCATATAATAGCAGTTTTAAAGTTGTTTGCTCGTTTACTCGCTCCACCCTATCTCGGCGTGAACAATAAGTGCACTGAATAACCTTGCTTTGCATTTGAAAAAAGTCACAGAGTTGCCCCTCGCCATCTAAGCTTTGTTTTGATAATTGCATTCTCAAACTGGCACAATGGCTATGCAACACACACGCTTGCATGGCCCAATTTGTTTA
The DNA here is from genome assembly GCF_033978685.3 of Nerophis lumbriciformis. Taxonomy (NCBI): domain Eukaryota; kingdom Metazoa; phylum Chordata; class Actinopteri; order Syngnathiformes; family Syngnathidae; genus Nerophis; species Nerophis lumbriciformis. Next base: position 27,402,374 of record NC_084551.2, on the reverse strand, counting down.
TGTATGGAGCAGTTTTCTAATTAATGTGTAAACCCTGAGTGCTTATCATTGAGAAAACCTTTTCCTGCTTAACGGTCTTCTAGTGTGTGTGTCTTAAAGATTCTGCACAAGGGAGGCTACCGAAAGGAAATGACTTGTGTGTGTGTGTGTGTGTGTGTCTGTGTGTCAAGGGAGGTTTACAAATGTATAGAGAAACCACGGAGCTTTCTTTTCAAGACTGCTACACAATGGCACTTTTAACACATACACGCACACACGCCAGTCCCAGACACACTGGGGATGTAGCCCTTCTCATTGTAACACATTGATGAACTACACAGTTGTCAGGTGCAACAGCTACCTCTGTGGTTTAATTAGCCAGTATGAAACAGAAAGGGGAAGACAAAAGAAGAAATAGGCATGTATGTAACTAAAACAAAAAAAGTATCATCTGACCCCGACATACGTATCGATGGATAAAGAATACAAATTGTCAGCCAATATAAATATCTTGGGTTAATAATAGATTCAGAGCTTTCCTTTAAAGCCCATATTGACAAATTGTGTAAACTAATCAAGTTTAATCTCGCAAATTTTTGTGCAATTCGAAATGAAATGTCAACTGAAGCTGTAAAATTGTATTTGCATTCGATAATTTTCAGCCACTTCAACTATTGCCTCACCAGCTGGTCTCAGGCTGGTCAGAGTTAAAAAAAAACCCATTGGAAATCTTGTACAAACAAGTAATTAAAGTTATGGATAAAAAAACCTAGGCACTATCATCACTGTGCCATTCTAAAAAAAAAAAAAAATTTTTTTAAAACTGGGACAGTCTTCACACATTTGCAGACTTAAAACTGACCGATAAAGTACTGCATGAATTGGCTCCAGATCCTCTGGTAGAGTTCATCAGCCAAAGAAACAGCCGTGAGCGTGTCACTCGAGGCTCTGTCAGAGGTGACTGTTATATTCCTCTACGCAGGAATATCAGTAAGGAGTGCAAATGTGTGGAACTCAGTACCTGAGGAGGTTAAACTGGTCACAATTTACAAGGCCTTCACAAAAAAAATGATTAACGCCTACAGTTGCCAGCACTAAAAGATGAGCCTGTTTTGATGCTAAGATAAATGTTATGTTGTGATGTTGTATTTTTTTTTTTTTCATATTGTGTATGTATTGTGTGCTTTTATTCTTTTTCTCTCTCTTTCTTTTAAATTGTAATTTTAATGCCTTTTTTTATATCATGGCCAGGGGACTACAGATGAAAACTAGCCTTCTGGCTAATTCTGGCTTTTTTAACCATGTGTAGTCATGTGATTTATGAAATTGCATTGTCCCCTTTGAAATAAACTAATATAATCTAAAATACAACGGATAAAGAAACTGAACTCTGGTTCTCTATGATTGCCCACTAGAAATGAATGGCAGCCATCTGCATTTACACAGGGCAGACAGTGTCAGTGTGTCACTACTCCTCTGCTCCAACCCCTGTTTGTGTCAGTGCTGACTAGTTGTCGCCCTCTGTTTAGGCTGATGGGGACGTCGAAACTGCTAATGCGTTGTGGTGATATTGGACAAATGTTCAGCAGCAGCACACTGCCAAAGTCCCATGCACACATAGGCATAATTGATGCACACACGCTCACACACAGGCAAGTAGACCACTGACTGTCTCTTGAGATTAATGTTGGTGTGATCCACTCAGCTGGGCCTGATCACATTAAGATGGATGGACCCCCTGGTGGTTGTGGTGTGTGTGTGTTTCTGTCTGTCTGCGTGTGTTTGTGTGTGTTTGCAGGGTCCCATCTGTCTCTGTTTTCTCCACAGTGAGGTTATGTGACCTAGCTGCCATCTTTAGGGCCCTCAGCTGAGATAAGCAACACACACAGAGGCAGGAATAGACAGATTAAAAGGCATCTTTTTTCGACTAAATTGTACCCCTTTGGTGACATGCTCTTTGCATGTTTGTATTTCAAATGGATTAGTGAAGCAGTATTGATGCGTTAATCTCATCCATCCATCCATTTTCTACCGCTTATTCCCTTTGGGGTCGCGGGGGGCGCTGGAGCCTATCTCAGCTACAATCGGGCGGAAGGTGGGGTACACCCTGGACAAGTCGCCACCTCATCGCAGTGCCAACACAGATAGACAGACAACATTCACACTCACATTCACACACTAGGGCCACTTTTTTAGTGTTGCCAATCAACCTATCCCCAGGTGCATGTCTTTGGAGGTGGTAGGAAGCCGGAGTACCCGGAGGGAACCCACGCAGTCACGGGAAGAACATGCAAACTCCACACAGAAAGATCCTAAGCCCGGGATTGAACCCAAACCTACTCAGGACCTTCGTGTTGTGAGGCAGACGCACTAACCCCTCTCTTCCACCGTGCTGCCCGCGTTAATCTCAGTGTTTCTTAAAGTACGAGTAGACTGGAAAAACAAGTTGCCTCTACATTGAAGCTATTATCATATTTATCGTTTTTATAACACCAAAAGACATACATGTTTGTGAGTAAATAGATATGATCAAACTAGTATAACTCTCACGGAGATTTCCAAGCCTTTTTTTTTTTATAGAGATAATGAGCGAGCCAGTCATGTGATCTGGGATCTTGCAGACTTTATGAGAGCCAACAACGATTACTTTGGGACTAATGATGATCCGGAGCCTTATATTTTGAGCCTGAATATAAGGAGGATTAACTACACCTTTTAGAAGCTGTGTGCTAAACCGATGCAGCTTTAGTGAAACACTAAGCATCATGTAGCAGTATTGCTATGTGCTAAACAAGAAATACAAACTACAAACACAATATTACAAACACTTACTGTACATTGTCTGCTTTCACTAGGATGACGACTGATAGGTTGTTCTTATTTCCTGTTTAAATAAAGAATATAATCATACTCCACACAAAGGGTTAAAAGTAAAAGTTGCTGCAGAAAATTTTGTCTGTCTCTATATCTGGGTATAAATTAAATGTCACAGATGAACAACTTCTCGATTTATGCCTAAATCCTTCTATTATTCAGGTGAGAGGCGTGATTTATAATGTAGAATAATTTTGACCATCTGAGATGCAATCTGTGCAGCAGCAGCAGGGCCGTTGAGCTCACAGTATGTCAAAAAGCAGCACAAACTAATTAGCTGTCAATGCGCTGCTAAAAATACTTTGGCTGCGTTAGCGCTTATAATAACAATATCGCTAATATTTGGTTAATATTCGGGTAACAAGATGTTAGCAAATTTTGGATGTTTTTAGAGGGCTTTATGAGCGGAGTAGAGTAACCCCACTGCCACAATTGTTAGCAGACTTTTACACTTAAATTTATACGATTTCGAATGCTTAAAAAAAAGAAAAAGATCCACATAGGTATTGTAAATAGGTATTGTGAATAATAAACACATTTCTTTCCAATTTATATATATATATATATATATATATATATATATATATATATATATATATATATATATATATATATATATATATATATACGTATATATATATATACGTATATATATATATACACGTATATATATACATATATATATATATATATATATATATATATACACGTATATATATACATATATATATATATATATATACGTATATATATATATACGTATATATATATATATACATATATATATACACACACACATATATATATATATATATATATATATATATATATATATATATACATATACAAACCCTGTTTCCATATGAGTTGGGAAATTGTGTTAGGTGTAAATATAAACGGAATACAATGATTTGCAAATCATTTTCAACCCATATTCAGTTGAATATGCTACAAAGACAACATATTTGATGTTCAAACTGATAAACATTTTGTTTTTTGCAAATAATCATTAACTTTAGAATTTGATGCCAGCAACACGTGACAAAGAAGTTGGGAAAGGTGGCAATAAATATTGATACAGTTGAGGAATGCTCATCAAACACTTATTTGGAACATCCCACAGGTGAACAGGCAAAATGGGAACAGGTGGGTGCCATGATTGGGTATAAAAGTAGATTCCATGAAATGCTCAGTCATTCACAAACAAGGATGGGGCGAGGGTCACCACTTTGTCAACAAATGCGTGAGCAAATTGTTGAACAGTTTAAGCAAAACCTTTCTCAACCAGCTATTGCAAGGAATTTAGGGATTTCACCATCTACGGTCCGTAATATCATCAAGGGTTCAGAGAATCTGGAGAAATCACTGCACGTAAGAAGCTAAGCCTGTGACCTTCGATCCCTCAGGCTGTACTGCATCAACAAGCGACATCAGTGTGTAAAGGATATCACCACATGGGCTCAGGAATACTTCAGAAACCCACTGTCAGTAACTACAGTTGGTCGCTACATCTGTAAGTGCAAGTTAAAACTCTTCTATGCAAGGCGAAAACCGTTTATCAACAACACCCAGAAACGCCGTCGGCTTCGCTGGGCCTGAGCTCATCTAAGATGGACTGATACAAAGTGGAAAAGTGTTCTGTGGTCTGACGAGTCCACATTTCAAATTGTTTTTGGAAACTGTGGACGTCGTGTCCTCCGGACCAAAGAGGAAAAGAACCATCCGGAATGTTATAGGCGCAAAGTTGAAAAGCCAGCGTCTGTGATGGTATGGGAGTGTATTAGTGCCCAAGACATGGGTAACTTACACATCTGTGAAGGCGCCATTAATGCTGAAAGGTACATACAGGTTTTGGAGCAACATATGTTGCCATCCAAGCAACGTTACCATGGACGCCCCTGCTTATTTCAGCAAGACAATGCCAAGTCACGTGTTACATTAACGTGGCTTCATAGTAAAAGAGTGCGGGTACTAAACTGGCCTGCCTGTAGTCCAGACCTGTCTCCCATTGAAAATGTGTGGCGCATTATGAAGCCTAAAATACCACAACGGAAACCCCCGGACTGTTGAACATTTTAAGCTGTACATCAAGCAAGAATGGGAAAGAATTACACCTGAGAAGCTTAAAAAATGTGTCTCCTCAGTTCCCAAACGTTTACTGAGTGTTGTTAAAAGGAAAGGCCATGTAACACAGTGGTGAACATGCCCTTTCCCAACTACTTTGGCACATGTTGCATCCATGAAATTCTAAGTTAATTATTAATTGCAAAAAAGAATATAAAGTTTGAGTTAGAACATCATATATCTTGTCTTTGTAGTGCATTCAATTGAATATGGGTTGAAAAGGATTTGCAAATCATTGTATTCCGTTTATATTTACATTTAACACAATTTCCCAACTCATATGGAAACAGGGTTTGTGTATGTGTATGTATGTATGTATGAATATATATATATATATATATATATATATATATATATATATATATATATATATATATATACACATACATACGCATAGTGGCTGTTGGCGTGATCCCAGGATGTGAAGAAGCCAAGCCACATGCAGACAGAAGGTTGTTTAATTAGGTACCATATATTTATATACATGTAAAAACATACGACACCTCTTGTGGGTATAGAAAGGACACTATATAGCATCCTAGAGTGCAGCTGGAATAGGCTCCAGCACCCCCCGCAACCCCGAAAGGGACAAATGGTAGAAAATTAACTGATGGAAGGATGGATGTTTTCACATGCATGTAAATATCTAATTTTTAGATGCCCAGTTGTTGTGTAAAATCACAACACAACACAATTGTTTTTAAAATCCCACATTTGCTTAAACTCTACAGTATGTACAGTGAAAAGCAAAGGCTACTTATTGTTTTTCTGTTACAGTTCTCATGTAGCTATTCTGCTGGTTGTTAAATTCACCTGAAATCAAAACATGTAATTTTTTTAAATCTTTGTCCAAGGCCATTTTCCTTTGAGCTGTTTTTCTCTGTGACAGACAAAGACATGTATGTCGACATCATGGTATTGGTAACCGCATAGCACTGCACTTTTTGGCATTTTTGTCAAGGCATTTCAGTTTACAAGTTCCACTGGAATATGAGACAAAATACCCCATGTGATCTGTGTTTTGTGTGAAAGGCATAAAATGAGCCAACAGAGAATGTTTTCTGTCAAGAACAGGACTGAGGTCAGTTACTTGTCACGGTTTATTTTAAAATATTTGTAGAAAACACAATTTGACATGCTACTTAAAAATGTGTGCGCTTTATTGTTACAATAAGAGGTCAAATTCTAGACATTGACAAATTAAATCCTACAAAATATTTTTTATAGTTTTTTCTCTCTCTCCATTTTTCTCCTGCTTACAGAGACGACTACAGTTTTATTTCTTGTTCCTTTATTGGTCGGCCTTCATTTGTGAACAGGAATGTAACAATATGATTATTTAATATCATTGTTATTGTGACCAAAATGATCATAAATAAATAATAAATGGGTTGTACTTGTATAGCGCTTTTCTACCTTCAAGGTACTCAAAGCGCTTTGACACTACTTCCACATTTACCCATTCACACACACATTCACACACTGATGGAGGGAGCTGCCATGCAAGGCGCTAACCAGCACCCATCAGGAGCAAGGGTGAAGTGTCTTGCTCAGGACATGGTTGTCATTATTACAATGCTGGTATTGTTGAATGTTCTCAATAAGCACATATACACACACTGAAATCTTTGAATAGAATAGAATAGAAAGTACTTTATTGATCCCTGTGGGAAATTCAGCACCACAGTTCGCTCACAATAAACACTTAGGTATGTTTTACATGTGAATAATATAAATACAGTCTATTACACAGCATTATTCACATGTGAATAATATAAATACAGTCTATTATACCGCATTATTCACATATGAATAATATAAATACAGTCTATTATACAGCATTATTCATGTGTGAATAATATAAATACTGTCTATTATACATTCAAGTACAGTCAAAAAGGAACATATGCATTATACAGTCTGATGGCTGTCGGTATGAAGAACCAAGTTGTATTTAAAAAATAAATACAATAAATGGGCAACATGGTGGTACAATACAAAGGTCCTGGGTTCGATCCCTGGGCTTGGGGTCTTTTTGTGTGGAGTTTGCAAGTTCTCCCTGTGACTGCGTGGGTTCCCTCCGGGTACTCCGGCTTCCTCCCACCTCCAAAGACATGCACCTGGGGATAGGTTGATTGGCAACACTAAATTGGCCCTAGTGTGTGAGTGTGAATGTTGTCTGTCTATCTGTGTTGGCCCTGTGATGAGGTGGCAACTTGTCCAGGGTGTACCCCGCCTTCCGCCCATGTGCAGCTGGGATAGACTCCAGCATCCCCCGCAACCCCATAAGGGACAAGTGGTAAAAAATGGATGGATGGATGGAAACATTATATATAATTGTGGCTTCTTAAAAACATATTATTGTTAATTGAGTGTCTAAATAAGTCTATTTTCTTTTGTCTTAACGTGTAAAGGTTTTAGAGTGTTTCCTAATGATACTGGCAAAATGTGTTGTTTGTAATGGGGGTAAGACCTGATTGTGTCTTGTATTCATGTTAGATTTTATCCTGGACGGCAATTAGGACACTATATTTTCCCAAGAAATGAGCAGTACTGTTTCAACATGGTTTTTCAAAGTGCAATAATCAATCCTGTTTTTCCACTTGTTGAAATTTTAAACGGTACTACTAATCCTCTGGAATATTATTGCGGTTTGTCAATATAATGGTAATCGTTGCATCCTCATTTCTGACCAGCCTACTTTTTTGTGCAGCTGTAGATTTTTTTTATTCATATTAATTTTAAGTTTTTTTTAAGTAGAATTCAGGGATGTAACAATGAACGGTATTCTTTATTTAGTTTGTTTATTTTAATGTGACAGTTGCTATTTTGGAGAGCTTGGTGATCTTTTAATAAAACATGTAAATCATATTTTAATATTTTGTCGATCAAATTGTATTGCTTTTAGCGGTCAATGGACAGATCAATCTTGTCATTCAGATAGTAAACAAAATAATGGCAAAATGATTCAACCCCAGTTAGTTCTGTTAATTATTGGAAGAAGTTCGAAAGCACATATTTCCATCTCCTGCTGCTCTACACAGTCTGGTGGCTGTCCAGAGGGGAGACGCTGAAACCGTTTGCTGTGTGTATGCAGCCCGTATAAACTTTCCTGGAAAGCGAAGGGCTCACATTTCCTGAGATAGATGAGCCAGAGTAGCTGGAAAAGCGGCATTTTTTATTTTTTTTATTTTTTATTTTTTTATTTTTTTGTCCTGTCCAGCTTCTCAGGCAAATCATATAGTTGATGTAGATGCCCATATCGGCTGTTCAGATTTACTTTACAAAAGAGAAGTGTAGGATACTTCTCTTGTTGCCTTATTTGTATTTGACTTTATTATTATTATTGGTGCAGCTGGGCCGGAGCAGGAGGGGATAGAAAGAGAAATAAAAGAAGACAGAGGGGGAAATTGTGGGGACAAGAGGGGGATTAGACAGAGAGACAAAAACAACAACAGCAAACACAACAACAACAACAGAGCAACATCAGCAAATACGACATGGACAAATACGATGGTAAAAGTGATAGCAAATAAGCAGTTCGCGAAAATAAAAAATAATACAGAAATGACAATGAGCATTATTACACTACAAATGGAACAATGCAAATACCAATAGAAATAGCGCTATTGATAATGAACAATATCAATAATTTACCTCTATTATCAACAATACAGTTGTTCAAATGCAACAATACGTATACGTAATGATAACTTGAGATACGAAAGAATGCAGAAAAATGGAGGGGAAGAAAGAGAAGCAACCTACCTTAACCTTGTAGATTGTTATAGTAACAATAGGTTAAGCTTTGTCAGTGTGCCATGCGTTATACCCAGTTTACCCTAGGGCAACATCGTTAATATATGTTTGATGAAACGGGATTATGTGCATGAGTGTACGTATGCATATGTACTTATATATGTACAGTGTGTGTATATGTGTTTGTACAGTGAATGTATATGTACAGTATGTGTATATGTATGTTCGTACAGTGAATGTATATGTACTGTATGTGTATGTTTGTATAATGAATGTGCGTGTGGATGTACGAACTTTGAGTATGTAAATATGTACTGTATTTGTGTATGTATGTGGGAGCGTAGGTACCTATGTCAGTATATGTGAATTTGTATGTACAATATATTAGACTCCCAGTGTGCGTGGGAGCCAGAGTACGGCCCCAGCCTCCCCGAGAGCCCAACCCACAAACAGTAGGTGTGGTGCCCAAGGAACCAGGGACCACCTCCCCCACGCAGCCAAGCCGGCCAGCGACAGGAACCCCAGAGCCCGGCCCACCGCGCCGCCCACAAGGGTCAGCAGCAGGCCGCAGACGGACGCGCCCGGCAGAGGACAAGGCACGAGAAAAGCAGGGGACAGCCAGACCCCAAGCCAGCGAGAGACCACACCCCACACGGGCAGAAAGGCGGGACGCCCCGCCCGGGGGGCCCAGAGACTCCCCGCAACCGGAGGGGAAGACCGCCCCCGCCCCACCGGCAACCGGGCCCCCACGAGCCCACCCCCCCTACTCCCGGAGAGCGCGGCGAGGCCACCCCACCCAAATCGGCCGCCGCAGGACCACCAACACGGGGCCACGGGAACCAATCACCCCACCCGCAGGGACCCCAACGATGAAGATGGAACAACCAGCAACCGCCCCGCCGGGTTCCCCCCCTGAGGGAGGGGCAAATAAAAAAATTATATTAATAAAATATATAGTAAAAATAAATAATAATAATAAATAAATATTTAAAAGAAGATCACAGACATGCTGACACACAAGGTCACTACCCCAGCAACTGGCCGACTCGCAGCACCTCGGAATACCTTGCAGCACCAAGCTACCACAATAGACGCAGGGACTAGACCCAGCAGGCCCCAACCAAGACGGGCAGCCGGAAGGGATGGACGGTGGGAATCAGGAGCTCCAGACACGCAGTCCGGATCCAGTAGCCTGAGGCGCCGACCCCCGCCTGACAGGCAGGCCCAGAGCGTACCCCCAGAAATATACATATATACATATACATACACATACACATACACATATACATGTACACTTACACACACATATATACATATACATACACATATGTACACATACACATATATATATACATACATACATACATACACACACATATACATACATATACACAGTTCGTCAGCCCCGACAACCACCACGCACGCACGCGCGCGCGCTGCCACCAGTCACAACATCAGCCACCCTCCTGCACCAGACCCAGCAACCACGGGCGCCCACACCACAAACAAACGGCAGCAGAAACAGCAGCCGCAATACCCCCAGCCAGCCAGCACCACCCAATCAAATCAAAGCGATCAAAAAAACACGGAGACCAGCCAGCCCGCCAGTCAGCCCAAACACCAACATTCAAACAAGAGACACAGCCGACCTCCAGTCCCTTTTGATGTGTGTACTGTAGCGTGAGTGAGATATGTATGCTTGTGGGAACTAATAATGCGATTAAAATTGGGGGACATCAAGGTCATGGTGGGTCCCAACCAAGCCAAGCCCCCCAAATCCTAAGTGTCTAATATGCAGCTAAGATTAAGGGATGGACGAGCAGGGGACAAGACAGGAGGACTGGAGCCCCATAGGAGGCATCCTCATCCCCCCGCCAAGCTGCATTTTATGGTGGATATGGCAGCACACCTTAAGACGCTCAACTAGTCTTCAGGGAAAAGTAGGCACAGCCCTGCAGATGATGGAGGAAATACTTGCGTTAAGCACAAGGTGACCGTGTTTGCTAAAGACGTCCAGAGAGGTACGATGTCTCACTTCCCCCTTGTTAAGAGAGTTCAAAGAAGCACGCAGTGTTCAAATAAATTACGAGCATTTGCACCGTGCAATCGTCACAATACAGACTGCGTTTTCTGTCGAGTGTTTGATTTCATAAATGCCGTAGCATGAATGTAATGAAACTAGAATTGGTGTTATCATCATTTTAAGGAGCAAACAGAGTTTGCGGCTCTAGGTGGGTTTCACTTGGTGGGAAATGGGCTCAAATGGTTCTTTGTATGCTGAAGAGATCATCTACATTCAAGGCAATATGACAACAGGAAGTTAATTTGCATTATGTCACAAACCGGACTTAATGCATGCACCCAACATATTTTTCTTTGTCATTAAAAACACTTACACTTTTTAAAAATTAAAAAGGAAGAAGATTGACATATTTAAACACTTTTTAAACTGGCTCCGAAGTAGCCAGAACAATGCTATTATATAACATATTTCTTCTGCCAAGAAAGTATATTGTGTGGCTATGTATTCTATTTATTTTTTTAAATAAAACTTTGTTATACTGTGTATGAGTACTTTTTGAGCGCATTCAACAATACCATAGACTTAGACTTAGAAAAACTTTATTGATCCACAAGGGAAATTGTTCCACACAGTAGCTCAGTTACAAAGGATGGAAAGTATATGCAGGTATTAAGTAGACTAAAAGTGTACCATAGTAGCAATATAACATATATGTAATACTTACATATTATATATACAGTATATAATATATACTATTATATTATATTATATTTTTATATAATATATATAATATATAACAAATCCCAATTACCATGTACAATATTACAGTATACTGTATGTAACAGCTGCAGCAAAAAAAAAAAAAAGGCATCATGAAATAGAGTAGATCCAGCAGAAAATATACATTATAAACAAAGAGAGGTAGCTAACATGTCAGGTGTCAGGTATTAGACATCATCTATTGCTGTATGGCGAGTGATTATACAGCTGGATGGAGTGCGGAATGAAGGAGTTTTTGAATCGAACACTGTGGGAACAAAGCTGAAGGAGACTGTTGGAGTATGAGCTCCACTGTCCCTCAATTGTCTGGTGGGGTGGGTGGGCAGGATTGTCCATGATGGCGGGCAGTTTGTCCAGTCCTCCTGTCCCTCACTGACACAAACTCCTCCAACTGCGTGCCAATAGTTTGGCCGGCTTTCTGGATCAGTTTGTCAATCCGGTTTACGTCCCTTTTGCTGGTAATGATAATAACCGTGATAATTTTGGTGACAGTAACCGTGATATGACATTTTCATATTGTTACATCCCTAGTAAAATGATAAACTATGCTACTAAACCAAATGAATTGAAACCTTAAATAGTCAGTTTACATGTAAATTTGAAACTTAAAATAAACTTGTTCTGCAATGTATTTATTTCCTATTTGTATTACTTAGATTTTTGGACTTTGAGGAATAAATGTGCAATATAAAGGTTATTTGATTTGAGTGTTTTTTTTAATGAATATCATTGTCTTTACTTACCTGTCCAGGTGTCTGAATGCCTGCACCTACTGCAAGACCAAGCATGCCAGAGGAGACCTGGCCAGCTATCCCATAGATGAGCTAGTGGAGAGAGCTCGCCAGTCTTTCCAAGGTGACTTCATTGTTTTTTCAACAACAATACATGTTAAAAGTATTTACACATTAATGTTTATTGCAAATGTATGTGTACCATGCTCATGCGGCTGTCCTACCAGGCAGGAAAAGGTTTTAGTAACACATGTTGATGTTTTTGTTCATGAGTTGTGTGCCTATCCAGTTGGTTTGGTTTGATGCCAGATGAGCAGCTGTTGTGCTCTAGCATCTGTTCCTTAAGAGTAGACTCTCAGCTTCACTGCTGCACAGCAGGCCATGGCTCAATAAGACCCCCAGGCGGGTCAGTCAAGGGCAGACAGACTGTTTGTAGTGTGTTTATTATAAACATTATAATATGTAGTTAGTGATGCTGGTATGTTTGAGTTGGACTCGAACAGCTTCTGCAAAATTGTAGTGTGTCTGTGAAATTGAAGTCCATTCTTGTATAAGAATGACGTCAAAGGTGAATCAAATAATTTCTGATGCCAGGGCCAAGCAAGAAATTTGTGCTCTTGATTAACTGTAAGATTTTTGATGGGGTTTCGGTCAGGGCTCTCCAGTTATCCCCAGCATTCGTTCAGCCACAACTTAACTGTTGACGCAGAAAACCTCTCCCTCAAAATTGGAAGCAAAGAACGACAAACAACTGTTTGGGGAATTTTGCCTATAATTCACAATCATTAAAAGACACAAGAACACACGGTTTTTTTTAATGCATTTTAACTTGTAAATAAACCAATCGTTTGGACGGTCGTTGATAAAAATCAACATCCGCTTACAATGGAGCCAATATAGGTGCTGTGTTTTTTTTTTTAAACAGCTTCAAGTCGCCTCTTATGCGGTATTCATTTGTGGCATATTAAATATAAGTCTGGTTGTGTTGTGGCTAATAGAGTATATATATGTCTTGTGTTTATTTACTGTTTTAGTCATTCCCAGCTGAATATAGGTCCCACCCGCCTCTCACAGCATCTTCCTTATCTGAATCGCTCCTACTGCCCTCTAATCCGTCACTCTCACTTTTCTCATCCACGAATCTTTCATCCTCGCTCAAATTAATGGGGAAATCGTCGCTTTCTCGGTCAGAATCGCTCTCGCTGCTGGTGGCCATGATTGTAAACAATGTGCGGATGTGAGGAGCTCCACAACCTGTGACGTCACGCTACTCGTCTGCTACTTCCGGTACAGGCAAGGCTTTTTTATCAGCGACCAAAAGTTGCGAACTTTATCGTCGATGTTCTCTACTAAATCCGTTCAGCAAAAATATGGCAATATCGCGAAATGATCAAGTATGACACATAGAATGGACCTGCTATCCCCGTTTAAATAAGAAAATCGCATTTCAGTAGGCCTTTAAATACAGAAAAAAATCATAATATGACCCCTTTCATGCGCCTTATAATCCAGCGCACATTTTGTGTGAAATTAGAACTGAACAGACCCGCTCATCGGCAGTGAGCCCTATGGTCCGAAAAATACGGTACTCGGAAACATTGTAAATCTTTTGGTGTCATAAATCAGATAGATATATTTGATAATAGCTTCAATATAGAGGCCATTTGTTTTTCCACTCTACTGGTTCTTTAAATACTCAAACCAAATGCAATCCCAAAAATCAGGAGCACCGCCAAGGGGAGAAAGACTGAGGAAGAATCCATCGATCCATCCATCCATTTTCTACCGCTTATTCCCTTTGGGGTCGCGGGGGGCGCTGGAGCCTATCTCAGCTACAATCGGGCGGAAGGCGGGGTACCTGCAGAAAAACAGAAAGAAAAGCAGACCGGATTCTCAAAAACAAGAGAAAAATAAGCTTCTAGTATTCTATTTTGCATCTTTTTTTCTTGGGGAAATGCTAAAAGAGCATGAGGAAACACAAGCTATGGTGTCTCTGGAAAAGGAGATGGAAGAACAGGGAATTCCAGAAATGGAGATTATTTATATTTCCTTTTTGCTCATATTTATATTTCCTTTTTGCTCATAATGTTAACCATATCAGTTTTGAAGTAGTCATGGACCAGGGCGACAAAAAATTAGAAGTGTAGTTAAGTAATCAAGGTGAAGTTTTACATTCTTTTATCAAATCAAATCAAATCAACTTTATTTATAAAGCACATATAAAATTTACCACAGGGGTAGCCAAAGTGCTACCCACTTTGTCTATGCGGGGAAATTGTTTCCAGTTCTGAAGATGTCATCACACCAAGAGGGGGCGGAATACCAAGTTTGGTGATGGCAAAGGGGGCGTTCCAAGTACAATTAGTTATCGACCGATTTCTCAAAAACTATTCGGTGTTATCGGAAATGACTGCCAGATTAATTTCCTGAACAAAACCATACATAAAGTCATCTGGGCACTATAGGTCCTTTCAATGTCCAGCCCAATCCCCAGTTGACTAATAATTGATTGAGAGGTTGGTCATCAATTCATCCTTATCCTGACATAGGGCTCAATTATAGAGCCAAATATTCCCACTCATGTTCACACCTATGGAGCAGTTCAGTCTTTCGTTGACCTAGTGTATATGTTTTTGGACCGTGGGAGGAAAACCCACGCAAAACATACGCAAGCCATGCAAGCTGCACAAAATGGCCACATCTTAGATTTGAACTTGACCTTTTTTCCGTTCTTTTTTTGCATGGAAGCCATCTAGAACTCTTTAAAACAGCTGCATGCATATTACAGCAGTGCCTGAGGGTGGGCATTCAAGGACGAACTCACCAGCTGGTGTTACCTTGCTGTTTGCGTGTGTGTGTGTGCTCATGTAAGATAGAAGCCATTGCAGGTTGAAAATAGCATGCCCTTTACACTTTTTGAGCAAGTTTTAAAGACTTTGGTAGCATAGGGCATTCTGGAAATGTGGCAAGACTGTGTTACACAGTAAGTTGTTGCTGTTTTCATGTCCTCAAGGTGTAATAGTTTCATACACATTAATATAAAAATCAGTATACTTCACTGTTTTTCTGTGGCAATGTAATCAACCTGAATCCACACCTTTTAAATTTAGGATGGTTACCTTATGTCATGAACACTGAGCAAAAAATTAAGCGGATGCTTATGTGATCCGTTATAATACAGGAAACATGATAGGAGGAGACGGTTGTTGTTTTCAAAACAGAGAAAGAGGAACCTGAGAGTTGCTGACCCATTTAAAAAAAAACAGTGAATGTGACCTAAGCAACATGCCAGTTTTTGAAAGAAGATGTTCAGGTCCACAACATAAAATGCTCAGGTGTTGCCGTATGTCTTAATAAGGAGTGGACTGCTTGTGTGAACGCTATCATTTCTTTGGAACCGTAAACATCTGGTTACCTGGGAGAATCCTGAAGCTACAATATACATTTTTTTTACTAATGTGACTACTAAAACAGATTTCATCATAGTAATTTGGAATTCTACGCACACACTGACACATGCACATGCACATGCACATGCACATGCACAAAACGCATGCACGCACGCACGCGCGCGCACACACACACACACACACACACACACACACACACACACACACACACACACACACACACACACACACACACACACACACACACACACACACACACACACACAGACAAGTGAGATAACCAGGATTCGACTGGGGAATAATTGGTACCCACACCCTTTGGCCATCCAGTCAACATTTTCCCTGTTAGATATCTTTCTCTTTTCGTTAAACAAATCATACAGCACATTTATTAACCTAAGGCTCACTTTGAGGTTTGGAATTGCATTACTGCTAAATGAAATGCTTCATTTTACTTTCATTCTCACTCTATTAGCAATCTTTTTTATATATGAATCCAATAGAAACTACTAAATGAAGCAGGTTTTTTATTTGCTATTTAGTGACAAATAGAATCTGACAATTTGCCAGTATGAATGCTAATTTTTATTGGTCAGTCAGTCAGCTTAGGGTGTGTGATTGGTTTATTTTGGTAATTTGGAAATTATTTGTGGAATTGATCAAAATGTGATTTGAGGTAAATAGTTATGTTTCCATGTGGAAAAAAAGAGTAGCTGCACAGCTTGTAAAATACTCAGAATATTAAAAAAACATCAGAGGGCTTGTTAATGTATGCAGATAATAGAAGGTGGGTGTAGGTTTGTGTAGCTGGTGATACAGTGCATCCAGAAAGTATTCACAGTGCTTTTCTTTTCTTTTCTTTTTTTTTTACATTTTGTAATGTTACAGCCTTATTCCAAAATAGAATAAATCACATTTTGTCCTCGAAATCCAACACACAATACCCCTTAACGACAATGTGAAAAGTTTTTTTTTAATTTTTAATTTTGCTGATTTATTTAAAAAAACAAAAGAAGAAGCAAACGACACATGTACATAAGTATTCACAGCCTTTGCTCAATATTTTGTTGATGCACCTTTGACAGCAATTACAGCCTCAAGTCTTTTTGAATATGATGCCACATGCTTGGCACACCTATCTTTGGGCAGTTTGGCCCATTCCTCTTTGCCCATTCCTATTTGAAGCGCCACTCAAGCTCCATCAGGTTGGATGGGAAGCGTTGGTTTTCATCCAGGATGTCTCTATACATTGCTGCATTCATCTTAGTCTAGTCAGGGAGGTGACCAAGAACCCAGAGGTCACTCTGTCAGAGCTACAGCATTCCTCTGTGGAGAAAGGAGAACCTTCCAGAAGAACAAACATCTCTGCAGCAATCCACCAACCAGGCCTGTATGGTATAGTGGCCAGACGGAAGCCATTTCTTACTTAAATATTTGCCAAAAAGCACCTGAAAGACTCTCAAACCATGATAAGCAAAATTATTTTGTCATCACACCAAAGATTGAACTCTTTGGCGTGATTGCCAGGCATCATGTTTGGATGAAACCTGGCACCGCTCATCACCAGGCCAATACCATCTCTACAGTGAAGCATTGTGGTGGCAGCATCATGCTGTTTTCCAGGGCAGGAAACCGGTCAAGATAAAGAAAAAGATGAATGCAACAATATACAAAGACATCCTGGATGTAAACCAACGCTTCCCGTGATGTAGCTTGAGAGATACTTCAACGAGGAATGGGCCAAACTGCCCAAAGATAGGTGTGCCAAGCTTGTGGCATCGTGTTCAAAAAGACTTAAGGCTGTAATTGCTGCCAACGGTGCATCAACAAAGTATTGAGCAAAGTCTGTGAATGTGCATTTGATTTTTGATTTTTTTTTTAATCTCTAAAAAATTTGCAAATATTTTTAAAAAACCTATTCAAAATGTAATTATGACATATTGTGTGTAGAATTTTGAGGATGAAAATGAATTTTTTTTCATTTGGAATAAGGCTGTAACATAACAAAATGTTGAAAAGTGAAGCGCTGTGCATACTTTCCAGATGCACTGTAAGTGGAAATGTTGCCAGCATTAGAGGTTAAGTTGAATTGAAACAGGGACAAAATAATGCTGTTACTCAATATAACAATACTTTGATAAACTCCTCATTCGGAGGGGCCACAGCTGGGAGGAAAAGTCTTGACTTTTTGTTGAAATCTCCTTATCCCACTGTGGCTGTGACCTTTCCATTTTTAACTGTCAGTTGGATATCCTGACTCCAACAGAACGAGACACTTCATAGATACAGACACACTGCTAGCACTCCAGCATGACACGTTACATTAGTGTATGACATGCAGCCTCACACCCGCGACACCGGTTGGGTTTCCAGCCAGTTCAAGATTCAAGATTCAAGATTGTTTATTGTCATATGCACAGTTAAACAGACAGTTTGCCGTACAATTAAAATCTTACTTTGCTAGCCAGTGTGGTAATGCCAACACTAGCTGGAGCCCAACATCTAAAGGCTTTTTTAGCCAGTGATTTTTGACAGCTCGTGGATGTTGTTCGTTTGTAGAAAGTTTGATGCACTGCATGCTCAACAGAACCTCTAAAGATGCAATGTAATGAGCATCTCTGAAATGTGAGCTTTATTCTTGCACAAGAAACTGAAAAACACATTTTAGGGATGTAGAATATACCCTGGTATCTTAATAAGATTAAGAGGCTGTTTGAACTCAAATTTCAAGACGAAGTAGCTCAACATTAACTAGGGATGTCCGATAATGGCTTTTTGCCGATATCCGATATTCCGATATTGTCCAACTCTTTAAATACCGATACCGATATCAACTGATACCGATATCAACCGTTATATACAGTTGTGGAATTAACACATTATTATGCCTAATTTGGACAACCAGGTATGGTGAAGATAAGGTACTTTTTAAAAAATAAAATAAAATCAGATAAATAAATTAAAAACATTTTCTTGAATAAAAAAGAAAGTAAAACAATATAAAAACAGTTACATTGAAACTAGTAATTAATAAAAATTAGTAAAACTAACTGTTAAAGGTTAGTACTATTAGTGGACCAGCAGCACGCACAATCATGTGTGCTTATGGACTGTATCTTTTGCAGACTGTATTGATATATATTGATATATAATGTAGGAACCAGAATATTAATAATAGAAAGAAACAACCTTTTTGTGTGAATGAGTGTGATTGAGTGTAAATGGGGGAGGAAGGTATTTTGGGTTGGTGCACTGATTGTAAGTGTATCTTGTGTTGTTTATGTTGATTTAATTAAAAAAAACAAAAAAAATAACCTGATACTGATGATAAAAAAAACGATACCGATAATTTCCTATATTACATTTTAACGCATTTATCGGACATCTCTAACATTAACACATCTTTCTTATTCACTTGCCTCATAGTCCTTTTTTTCTTCTACTTTCTTCCTTAATCTTTTTGGGCATTGAGTTCACCAGAGCAGCACAGGTTGTTATTGGAATTCCCTTCTGACTGAGGATGTTAGACACAATGTGCTAAATACTGTACGTTTGCTTAAGGATGCCCCACAAGTGCTGAATTGAGTTGAGGTCTGGACATATACCTGGTAACTTCATCACCTTCAACTTCCAAATCAAGGTGCCACCAGACCCTGCTTCACAATGTCACAGTATGTTGGAATTCATGTTTTCCTAGTATTGGGAGCACTCATGCAGCCCAAGACCATTATAGTACCACCACCATGCTGGACCGTAGGCAAGATACAATGATTTTGTTACCCTCGTGTTGCCATCTATTTAAACAATACGGTCTGTGTGTTAAGTCATTTTCGGTGAGTAGTTAATCTATATTTCTATACAAGCTGCACACTGACTACTCTAAAGCATAGCCAAGTGTAAGTGCCTCAACTTAAGAGTGCACTAAGTTAAGAGTTTTTTGAGATAACAGCTGTCTCTTGGCTAATGAGCAAAAATGAGTGTTCCTAGCATCCTTGGCATTATTTGGCATGGCAAAATGTCAACCGTGAATCCCTTAAGATTCTCCCTAAACACATCTGGTCTGACTCAATATTAGTAGCTTATAGTTAGAGATCGACATAACTTTGTTTTCCAACAGTGGGAAGGAAGAAAGCGACTGTGTTGTAAAGAAGTGGATGATATTAATTGAATTAAAGGAGTAAATTATCAAAAACATGACCAAGCGGGTTGCCAACTTGGTGAAGCATACTGATCCTAGTCCTCCTAGTCTGCGCCATACTGAAGCGGAACGAGTCCAACGCAGTCAAGAACGTTAAAATAATAGGGATGTAACGGTATTATAATTACTGCAGTATTTCGGTTTTAAAGTCTTCTCAATAATAGTGTGAAGTGTGAAAGTTTCAAAGGAACTGTTTTTCTGGCGTTTTTAAGCGTTGGCCAGGTCAGTAAATAAACGGCATCTCCTAAAATACTCTGCGCAACGCGGGAACGGCAAGGTGGGGGCGTTGAACGCCGTAAGCAGGAAGTGAAGTGTGTTCGTACTTGTCATAGATACAAGGAATTGATTTTTTGGATATTAAATCAGAATCAGAATAAGAATCAGAATAGTTTTTTATTGCCATTGTTTGAGAACAGGTTCACAAACTAGGAATTTTTTTCTGTCCTTAACTGGTAGAGTTATGTTTCTAACAGACAGACAGAAACAAGTCCAGGCCAAAACATCAATCAATCAGTCAAAGATTATTTATATAGCCCTAAATCACAAGTGTCTCAAAGGGCTGCACAAGCCACAAAGACATCTCGGCTCAGATCCCACATCAGGGCAAGGAAAAACTCAACCCAATGGTCTACAACATAACATCTTTGGCGGTGGTATGAAAGTCTGCGATTAGCAAAGCGAAGCGAGCCACTTTCGTTTTGAACGTTTCCAAGGCGACACAGAGCTAGCCGGTCTTGTCGCACCGCACGGCGGTAAATCACCCAAAAAAATGTTCAACGCAGGAAATACGAGTAAACTAAAAAGCTACCTGATACATCCTCAATCCATCTATCTATTTTTCTACCACTTGTCTCTCACGATGACTGAGGCATTTTCCAGACTGATATAAAAAATGTCCACTGTAAAGGACACTGCTTCTTATAATGTAAAAGTATAAAGACACTAAACTGAACATTATTGTTTTGCACTTGTTACACTGGATGTTTACATTGTTACTTTAAAGACTTTAACTGTATTTTTTTATTGTAAATATTTGCCTGAAACAATGGATGCTCCTGCACCATTCTTTGCACTTAGAAATACATGTTTGTTGTAATAAATATGATTAGAAACATGTTAACGTTATGTGCGTGTTAAATTACAGTAAGTGTGTTTATTCTAAACATTCCTGCCACTTCATTTTCACACTAACATATTTGCCAAGCTTTTTTTTTCCATAGACGTATATTGCTATAATAATTTACCGTGGCCGTAATACCGTGATACTATCGTACTGTGAGATTTGATACCGTTACATCTCTATAAAATATTATCTTAACTGCTGACATTTATCAGTGAACTTATGGAGAAGCTCTAATGATGTGTTTGACGGAAAAGCAGCTGGAAGGAGATACCGTAGTCGTCCACTCTCTAAGGTAAATGCTGTACAAATGATTACATTACTTAAAATATACTGTAGTATTTAGTAGAACATTCCATGTCTTTATACAATTTTACATATCTAAACATTTTTCATTTTAAAAGGCATGTTACAAGTTTCGGTAAGGCCAGGCACCATATAAATTAATTCAATGGGCAATGTTGATTTGAGATGCAAGTGTTTTAGTTAAGAGCGCCGTCAAGCCCGTAAGTTGAGGTACTACTTAATATAGTATTGTCCTTAGAGAAAATATACTGTACTGCAAATGGTACTCGCATTCAAATCATTTTTAATTTTACATTTAAAACTAAATGCTCCCTAGTGTGTGAATGTGAGTGTGAATGTTGTCTGTCTATCTGTGTTGGCCCTGTGATGAGGTGGTGACTTGTCCAGGGTGTACCCCGCCGTCCGCCCGAATGCAGCTGGTATAGGCTCCAGCACCCCCTGCGACTGGAATTAATGGATGGATGTTACCAAAACATTGCAAATGCTTAGTTTGACCCTTTGAATTCCTTTAAATTTACAATAGTTAAAGGAATTATTTTTAGAAATTATACATCTTTGAACAAATCCAAGGCTGTACACATAACGTTCGAGGACCCCTCTCTACATATTTTTTTCCATGTTTAATCTTCTTTTTATGTAATTTCCACATGACTGATCACTTTCAAGCATAGCAAGAATGACACCGTTTATTTTGCTGGCATCAGCTGGATGGCATTTGACACATAGCCTCAGATATATGGGCAAGCTCACTGGCTAGCTGCAACATCTGTGACAGATGTCAGCTCCTGTTTACCCCTGCTGCTGCGGTAACGTGACACTTGGGCAGACAAGGCTGCCAAAGTTTGCCTGGAACAATCCTCCACGGGTCAGCGATTCTACCATTTTCATTTTGTTTGGTGGGCACTGGAATCACACACTGAAACTTACTCAAAGATTATTCACCCTGTGAATAGTGCCAGTCATTACAGGGCTGTGGAGAGTGGATCAGTGCAAGAAACAATTTAATAGATTTATAGGGTTCATTGCTTTTTTTTTTTTTAATAAAAGGATGAGCATATGCCTATATGTCTATGTGAAGGCTCAGTGTAATTTGTCTTCCCTTGATGGCAAGGTGACAGATGAGTGCAAAGACATGAAATATTGACAGAGCTGCATTGATTCTAGTCGAGTCACCACCATGTTCTGCCTATTTGAAATAACATTGGAAAACTGCTGTGCTTGCTAAATAAATTCCAGGCAAAGTCATTACCAGAGACTAAAGCTCTCATGGAAGAGCTAAAAATTGATTTCTGGATAGAAGCTTTTTCCAGGAGTTATTTTCAAGCAGAAGCGTCTCCCCATGTGTGCTTCTCTGCACTCAGGCATACAGTAGTTTAGGCTCCAGCAACAGTTTTTCATTATCTGGCTCTCTTGCAGCCACTAAATTCAAAACCACACAGTCAAAGCAGAGTTGACATGTATGCCACCACGAGCAGCATTTCCTGACTCCTTTTTTGTAAATCTTTGCAGCTTAATGTATTAGATAGAGGTGAGGCAAATCGTGCTCTGGGAGGAATTCAATTGAACAATTCTATGTGCAGAAACTACAGATACTTACAGACCAAACTAGTTCAAGGTTTGAAGACCAAAATAAAAGCCACATGAATTATATTAAGTACATCTAAAACCTTGTTTCTACTAGGCCAGGGGTCGGCAACCCAAAATGTTGAAAGAGCCATATTGGACCAAAAATACAAACACAAATCTGTCTGGAGCCGCAAAAAATTAAAAGCCATATTGCATACAGATAGTGTGTCATGAGATATAAATTGAATTAAGAGGACTTAAAAGAAACTAAATGACCTCAAATATAGCTACAAATGAGGCATAATGATGCGATATGTACATATAGCTAGCCTAAATAGCATGTTAGCATCAATTAGCTTGCAGTCATGCAGTGACCAAATACGTCTGATTAGCACTCCACACAAGTCAATAACATCAACAGAACTCACCTTTGTGCATTCATGCACAACCTTCAAAGTTTGGTGGACAAAATGAGACAGAAAAAGAAGTGGCATAAAACACGTCCTAGAAAGTCGGAGAAAGTTATACATGTAAACAAACTACGATGAGTTCAAGGACCGCCATAATTAGTAGGACAAAACGGCGCTCGCCAAATACTCGAATCAGTGAAGCATGTTTAATATAAAAAGTGTGCTTTATAACAATTAGGGAGGTTTGTGTCATGTTTGTCCTCCTACAGAAACCATATTAAAACAAAAAATATATTTTTTTCCCCTCATCTTTTTCAATTTTTTCATACATTTTTGAAAAAGCTCTAGAGAGCCACTAGGGCGGCGCTATGCGGCTCTAGCGCCGCGGGTTGCTGACCCCTGTACTAGGCGGTGCGGATCAGTTCAGTCTGGAACGGGTTATATTTTCTGTTTCCATTGTAAAAGGTCTGTTTGATTGGTCGCAGTAGTACGCTAAAAGATGCTTGTGGAAGGAGGCACTGGATTGTATTTAGGCTATTTTCACATTGCAGCGTATGATGCCCAAAATTGCTTAAATCCAGACTTTTTATATAGTCATTCACGTTAGAAAAGCAACGCCACTTCTGCTTGTGTCTAATACTGTAAAAATGGAATGACGGCACACATACTGCAGTGTAGAATTTGTGTAGGTCTCAGTCTTGATGCATTTGTGGCAATTTCAAGGATGTTGTGCAACAATTCCTAAACTGAAATATATGGCATAGAACAGGGATTCTCAAACTGTCGTACGTGTACCACTAGTGGTACAAGGGCTCCATCTAGTGGTACTTTAACATTTGTTGTTTTTTTTACATATTTTATACATATATTGATAATGATTAATTTTAATGTAAATTCATGTACAATCTTGTAGTCTATTTTTTTTAATGTTTTGCAATGTTCTAAACAGTGTTGTAATATGTGATGTTTTGTGTGACTGCCATTGCATTAGCTAATAACAAATATGTCAGATGAATTCGATCTGAGCGTCTAAACTGCAGTTGCATCAAATACATGTAAGATTAATGACCACATACAGACCCACATACATTGGTCAGATTTGATAAAAATTCAAACAGTACCGTGCACACAGAAATGAAAAAATCAAACATGTCACATACAGTATGAGCAAAAACATGGGCATTGACCTGCAGTGTGAGCGTAGACTTTTACAATTGAATCAATAACAATTGTGGAAAACGCAAAGAGCAAATCAATACAAAACACTGTGGATGACAACCAAAAGAGTATTTAAAGATGCATTTCTTGTTAAAAGATAGTTACTATATTGTACACTAATGTGACACCTTTGTTTCATATAATCAATCAGATTTGTTAGTAAACTATGATGTCACGACTTTGCAAGGGCAAACACCTAAATACCTGTACTTCACTGGTATGGGTCAGTGATGCCAGATGATAAATGACAGTCAGTACTCAAATGGTTCGACTCTAAATAAGCATCCAACAACCCATGGAAACACCTTAATCCGATCATGTTCGGTTTTTGAGAAATCGGACTAACACAACAGGATTATGCAATTGAAAACCAGATCTCTCGAGTGTGTGTGTGTGTGTGTGTGCAGGCTTCGTATCGTGCATGCGCCAGTCTCAACGCACGTGGTATTACCCGAAAGCAAGTAACATTCAATCAAAACAGGCAACAACTGTAATTGAGAGGATACTTTATATTTAATGTAGCGGTAAAGTCCTATACTATTGCTGCTACTGGTTGCCGAATATAACTGAAGCTAGTTCAGACGTGTGCAGCCGGCTAATAATCGATGTCCAGAATTGTTTAACAAAAATATTTATCATCATAAAGTCACGTAAATAAAACTCACTTTGTAACAAAAACGGAAAATAAACAGGAGCAAAAAAATACTAGCCTGGCACAGTCAAAAACTGTTGCGCCTCCACTCAGCAACATCTGAGCAAGATACCAGCCCCTCTGTTAAGTAGACTGGCACTTGGCCTTGAGCCAACCCCTTAGTGACATCATGAATTTGACGGACAGAAAGAGTATATGGCTCTAACACACAGAGCAATTGAATTAAAAATAAATAAAATCAAAATAGAGCCATAATACCAAAACAAACCCTGTTTCTTTGGTTTTCATGTTCCCTTTTGCAATAATGCAGTTATTTTACTCCTTACCTTCACATAGAAGTTTCACAAAATAAAAGAACGGAACATTTTGAAGTGCATCAATTGAAGATAAAAGAGACAAATATTTATTTATGAAGGTTAATGGAGAATGCGGCTTTGTTCAGACTCCCAAACAAAAACGAGTGAGATGGAAGAGAAGCAGGTATATTAAAGGCTAAAAATAAAGCGTACACAAACCTCTTCACGCTGCATTTGTGCATGCCAAACTGATGAGCAATAACTCTGTAATCCACACAACTCCAGAGGTTGTCCACAGCAATAGAAACCCACCGACCCTCTGGAGCCGTATCTGGGCACAAACAGTCTTTTCTTTCAGATATAAAACTCCTTCCATCAATCCACAGAGCCTTCTGAATGAACTTTGAGACATTCAAAAGTTTTGTTTCCATATTTTTCGTCCAAAAATTCCTTTTGAAGCAATTCTCTACCGCTAGTCTTTATTTGTTTTGGACCTGCACTTGCTCCAAGACCTTTTTGATTGTAGCGTCATGTTCGTGGCCCGATCTATGATAATTTCCTGTTACACTTATTTTACCACCATTCAAAAAATAATAAATTGTTCATTAAATGCAAAAATCCTCACATTGTTTGGTGCAAGACACCTTTGGACAATTCTGACCAGTATTTTTGTAAATGTATCAATAGGTATTTTAAGTACATGATGCTTGTGTAAGCTACTTTTTTTTAAACCTTTATTTTGTTATTTTTGTGTTATCTCGTCAGACCGGATTTGCTATTACTGATACGCTATTACTGTGAAGGGGGGACGTGTGCTGTGTTGTTATTCTCAGCTTGACAAGTAAAGAGGCGACTCACTTTAGGCTGCAAACGAAAAGAGAGCGCCTCTCAAGTTGTGACCGCTGTTTTGTTTGTACATTAATACTTTATTGCATCGATGATGTCGTTCACAAAAACAAACGCGTATTAGATGTGTTGTGGGTGTATGGATTGTTTTTGCTAGCTTTACCTCCGTAGTTTAGTCGCTGTTTCAAGTGGCTGTGTTGACATTGTTTAGTTTAGGGCAGGGCGACTGAGTGTGTCGGGAAAAATAAGCACAATTGGACACATTATCCTCACAATGACAGCATTTCACTTACCGTATTTTTCGGACCATAAGTCGCAGTTTTTTTCATAGTTTGGCCGGGCTCCAGTGCGATTTATACATGTTTTTTTCCTTCTTTATTATGCATTTTTGGCAGGTGCGACTTATACTCCGGTGCGACTTATACTCCGAAAAATACGGTAAATGTATGTCAATTTCCGTGATATTCTGCGTTTTAATATTAAAGTAATTAGCCATTACTATGTCAAAGCAGTTTTGGTTAATCGTGTTAATTGACGTTAGGTTTATAGCCTCACGCACGGGATGGATGAAGCTTCTACTCGCTCACTGCAGTCAAGGCCGCTGGCTGTTCAGTTTGAAGCTACTCTTCAGCCACCCAGCCGCTACAGTTTGAAGCTACTCTTCAGCCACCCAGCCGCTACACTAGGTTAGTCCGCATGGGCTGTTGGAAAAGGCACTTTCAAGCCAAGGACTAGATAAACATTTTGACACAACAGGCAGCTGCTGTGCGAAGTTGCCAACAGAACTGAACAACATAAACAGATGAGATCAGTGGTAAAGTCGAGAGATACAGGTTCTCAAGCAAATTGGTGTATGTGTAAATAAATCTGTTGTCACTCACTAATTGACAAATGCAGTCGGTGACCAAACATCGCATCACTCAGAGTAGAGAATTCACCACCGGAGCTGCCATATTCTTTTGTAAAGTGTGTTGTGTTGTGTCATAGAAGCCTATGTAAACATGCATGGGACGGGGGTTGAGCCAAAGAGAATGCCCTGTAATGCGCCTGTCATGCTTAGATAAGAGCAAACGGCCATAACAAAGGCACATCAAAATATAACACTATGGCTGTATTGTCTCAAATATATATATTTTTCTAAAACATATGGGTATCAACTGTAATACCGGTATACCGCCCAGCCCTAATGTTAAAGTTAAAGTACCAATGATAGTCACACACACACTAGGTGTGATGAAATTAACCTCTGCATTTGACCCATCCCCTTCTTCACCCCCTGGGAGGTGAGGGTAGCAGTGAGCTGCAGCGGTGGCCGCGCCCAGGTGATTGGTGATTTAATCCCCAATTCCAACCCTTGATGCTGAGTGCCAAGCAGGGAGGTAACGGGTCCCATTTTTATAGTCTTTGGTTTGAACTCACGACCTACCGATCTTAAGGCGGACACTCTAACCACAAGGCCACTGAGCAGGCCACTGGGCACTGAGCAGAATGTAAACGTTTGTAAACTGAAAAAGACGCAAATAGAGGCGTTCGTGAATCGAGGCTCCAACGTAATGCAGTTTTATCTTTGAACAAGAACATGGATGGATGGTTGGAACTAACAATACTGTTGGGGTAAAACAATGTCCCCACATGGCTGTAAAGAGGCAGTGAGACCATGCACAACATCAAGTACAGTGCTTGATGTATTCAGTTTGCTCTGCTATGTTTATCGTACAGAAGTAATAAACAATTACACATTTTCAGTATGTTCATAGTCATATTAAAATGTGGATTCAAGACTACTGCATTACCCCAACTTTGTTTCAAAACTTTTCCCATTAATGTTTCCTAAATTCTGGCTGTGTGAATCCTGATGTGTACTCACATTTTGGACAACACAGCTGCTGTCTCATCCCTCGCACCACTCATTATGCATGACCATGGTGCTAGTTGTATGTGTGTACGTGGTATGTCACTTTGAGATAGTTCATTGTTGTTCTAGAACAGGGGTAGGGAACCTGTGGCTCTTTTGATGACTGCATCTGGCTCTCAGATAAATCTTAGCTGACATTGCTTACCACGATAAGTAATGAATATTTCCGCTGGTAGTCAGTGTTAAAAATAAGGTTCAAAATATAAAACATTCTCATGTATTTTAATCCATCCATCCGTTTTATACCGCACCTGTTCAAGAAGTCACATTAATGGTAAGAAGTATTTTATTTATTATTGCTTAGCTTCAGAATAACAATGTTATTAAAAAAAAGAGACTTATTACACTCTAAAAATGTTTGTGTTACTTAAAAATGCACGCATTTAGTTGTATTCAGTGTTAAAACATATTACATTTTAAAATATTTGGCTTTCATGGCTCTCTCAGCCAAAAAGTTTCCCGACCCCTGTTCTAGAAGCGAGGCAACATATCTATTTGTTCACCTCTTTTCCAAACACTTTCATTTCAAAGTTGGGCCAAACTATCATTATCCGTGATTTGTTTCTCTCTGGATTCTTTTTTGACCTCTTTTCAGTCTCTCTGTAGGCTGGACAAAAAGGCACCAGAGGGTAGTGTTTGCGTGTGTGTGTGTGTACACGCGTGTGTACGCGTGTGTGTACTGTGTTGTCCTGTGATTAAGTGCCAAGCTGGCAGCAGAGTGCAGTGAATAGGGGGCCCTTTTCACACAAAGAGAGCAAGGGATGGAGACAACACACACTCTCCTACATGTACACACAACTCCACTCAATGCCAGACTGTGGCCACCAACTGCACACCTGGCATGGTACTATGTCACCAGTGTGTGTGTGCGTGTGTGTGTGTGTGTGTGTGTGTTGTTGTGAGTGGAGGAGACACCATCTGCTCTGTCCTCTGTGAACTTGTGTCCACACCTTTTCCTTCTATCCTTTCTTTTTGGGCTCCATTACGTCACACGTATATACAGTCGATGTAAGAGGCTGTGAAACCACACCACTGGGATAAACTTGATTTGTGTCATTGAACATGTATTTCTTGAAAAATAAGTCCTGAAAATGCATTGTTATTCTCCCTTAATCAATATTCCTCAACATTCTCCCTTCTTTTATGTCATTTTATTTATATTTCTTGCTTTTTGGCTCTGCTGCCACTCTCGTTTTCCCCCATTTTCTTGAATAAAGACTGTATTTTCAGTGTGAGTGATCTAGGGGGAGGGGAGAGCAGTGGCACATTCAGTCAATAGGTGGCAGTACAACACTTAGATTTAGGCTAAGGACTTGTGTTCAGCCTGCTTGAAGTTATTGTCTGTAAGGCTTCATGCAAACACACACACACACACACACACACACACGCATGTACTAAGAGTCGGTTTGGCCTGTTAAAATGTTTAACTCCTCTCAATTCTCTGACTCACATTTGGCTTTCCCCTATGATAACGCTGCTGTGTGTGTGTGTGTGTGTGTGTGTGTGTGTGTGTGTGTGTGTGTGTGTGTGTGTGTGTGTGTGTGTGTGTGTGTGTGTGTGTGTGTGTGTGTGTGTGTGTGTGTGTGTGTGTGTGTGTGTGTGTTTCCTTTTTCAAGTTGTTTAACACGCCACCGCTCTTGTTTATGATACCGACTTCCTCTAAGTTATTCCTCTTATTGTCAGTTAAAAACCCCCAATGGATTAAAAAAGTAAAACATGCCACTTTCTTTGTTCTGATAGACCCATAAATATCTGTTATGATTGTGCTTTAATGTAAAAATAACTGTTAAAGCTCCTAATGTTTTTGAATGGATGAAAGACAAGAAATGAGATGAAAATATTCCACGTGCTTGCATCAGATTTTTACTAAAAAGAGAAGATGATGAAATGTGAGTCAGATTCAGTTTGTCTCCTCATCAGTATCCACGTGATACATTGTATAGTATGTTCAATAAACTTTATATTTTGCCTCAGAAGAAATATCTATGAAGTGTTCCATCTACTATACTGGACTCTTTAATAAATACCTTTATTTCACATTCCAAATGATTTTCCTCTCATCCTTTTACCTGTCATGTTCCTCTTTGCCAGCATGGCCTTCTTCCCAGCACTTTCATACATTCTGTCACCATTTCCCCCCCCTTTCATGTCACAAGATCGCTGATGTAATTTAATCTTGAACTTGGATTTTTTTTGTTCATCTTCTTCTTTTTTTTTTTTTTTTTACTGTTTATGGTTTTATGTCCTGCGGCAACAAAGGGAATCTTTTGCACTCTGCCCTGACTGGTTCGCAGCCAGTCACTCTACTATTGAAGATAAGAGACTACACCACTACAAGGTTGTTTCCATAAGCCCCATTGAGTCACACATCAGTGAAAAAAATGTACAAATGGCTCAAGTCCTCAACTTTGTGTGTGCTTTGAAGTCGAGACCTGGAGTTTGGCAGGCTGAAGAAGGAGAGATTAATTGGGCTGTTTAATCTACACAAGCCGGTGTCTGAACCCTTTCAGCCATTTGGCCGTGTGTCACCCAGCGCAATCCTGATTGATACCTGAGATTTCTGCTGTGTGGCACATTTCTCCCTCTTAATTTTCTCCAAAAGTTATTCAGTTCAGGGAAAAAAGCAATATTATTTAGTTGTTCTCACAGTATAGTTCGGCTGAGTACAGTATGTTGGACTCATTAACAAAGCATTCCTGCCAACAAAAGGCTCCTGTGTCATTTTTCCAAATCTTTCTTTATTGGAGGACTATATCCTGTCAATCAATTTCTCCTTTTAAAGCGATTAAAACAATAATTTGCAGAATGGGGTGAAGATCAGCTGATGTTTGACAGCTGCTTGCTAACTTAAAGGCCTACTTAAATGCGATTTTCTTATTTAAACGGGGATAGCAGGTCCATTCTATGTGTCATACTTGATCATTTCGCGATATTGCCATATTTTTGCTGAAAGGATTTAGTAGAGAACATCGACGATAAAGTTCACAGCTTTTGGTCGCTGATAAAAAAGCCTTGCCTGTACCGGAAGTAGCAGACGAGTAGCGTGACGTCACAGGTTGTGGAGCTCCTCACATCTGCACATTGTTTACAATCATGACCACCAGCAGCGAGAGCGATTCGGACCGAGAAAGCGACAATTTCCCCATTAATTTGAGCGAGGATGAAAGATTCGTGGATGAGGAAAGTGAGAGTGAAGGACTAGAGGGCAGTGGGAGCGATTCAGATAGGGAAGATGCTGTGAGAGGCGGGTGGGACCTGATATTCAGCTGGGAATGACTAAAACAGTAAATAAACACAAGACATATATATACTCTATTAGCCACAACACAACCAGGCTTATATTTAATATGCCACAAATTAATCCCGCATAACAAACACCTCCCCCCTCCCGTCCATATAACCCGCCAATACAACTCAAACACCTGCACAACATACTCAATCCCATAGCCCAAAGTAACGTTCACCTCCCCAAAGTTCATACAGCACATATATTTCCCCAAAGTTACGTACGTGACATGCACATAGCGGCACGCACGTACGGGCAAGCGATCAAATGTTTGGAAGCCACAGCTGCATGCATACTCACGGTACCGCGTCTGCGTATCCAACTCAAAGTCTTCCTGGTAAGAGTCTCTGTTGTCCCAGTTCTCCACAGGCCAATGGTAAAGCTTGACTGTCATCTTCCGGGAATGTAAACAATGAAACACCGGCTGTGTTATCCGGCACAACAGTCAAGGGGTGCATTCTACGGCGGGGGTGCGTTATACGGCACAACACCTGCCGCAATACACCGCTTCCCACCTACAGCTTTTTTCTTTGCTGTCTCCATTGTTCATTGAACAAATTGCAAAAGATTCACCAACACAGATGTCCAGAATACTGTGGAATTTTGCGATGAAAACAGACGACTTAATAGCTGGCCACCATGCTGTCCCAAAATGGCCTCTACAATCCGTGACGTCACGCGCAGGCGTCATCATACCGAGACGTTTTCAGCAGGATATTTCGCGCGAAATTTAAAATTGCACTTTAGTATGCTAACCCGGCCGTATTGGCATGTGTTGCAATGTTAAGATTTCATCATTGATATATAAACTATCAGACTGCGTGGTCGGTAGTAGTGGGTTTTAGTAGGCCTTTAACCCCATGTGAGTAGGTGGTGAGTTTATTGCAGTTTTCTGTAGTTTCTTACTAAATCTGGTGTGGTAAACAATGTAGTGAGATAGGATTCAATGACTGTAATATTGTATTTTTTCATGATACATGCTCCTTCAGTTTCTGCTAAGAAAAACTCTGGCCCTTGGACTAATGTAATTGAGGACCCCTGCTATATAGGACCTGTTGAGTAGAAGAGTAAATATTTTGGATAATACTGTTGGCTTCTTAAAGCCCCATTTAAGAACTTTCTGTTTTGGTTGCTGTTAGCGGATCAAAGCGGTAGTGTTTTGCCTGAAAGAAGACCACATTTCCCACGAGAACTAGCACGTAGCATCGTAAATTGTCAGAAACTACTGTCAACGTACAAAACCCAAAACCAGTGAAATTGGCATGTTGTGTAAATCGTAAATAAAAACAGAATACAATGATTTGCAAATCCTTTTCAAATTATATTCAATTTAATGTACTGCAAAGACAAAATATTTAATGTTCGAACTGAGAAACTTGTTTTTTTTTTGCAAATAATCATTAACTTAGAATTTAATGGCAGCAACACATTGCAAAAAAGTTGGCACAGGCCATTTTTACCACTGTATTACATGGCCTTTCCTTTAAACAACACTCCGTAAACCTTTGGGAACTGAGGAGACCATTTTTTGAAGCTTTTCAGGTGGAATTATTTCCCATTCTTGCTTGATGTACAGCTTAAGTTGTTCAACAGTCCGGGGTCTCCCTTGTGGTATTTTACACTTCATAATGTGCCACACATTTTCAATGGGAGACAGGTCTGGACTACAGGCAGGCCAGTCTAGTACCCGCACTCTTTTACTAAGAAGCCACGTTGTTGTAAAACGTGCAGAATGTGGCTTGGCATTGTCTTGCTGAAATAAGCAGGGGCGTCCATGATAACGTTGCTTGGATGGCAGCATATGTTGCCCCAAAACCCGTATGTACTTTTCAGCATTAATGGTGCTTTCACAGATGTGTAAGCTACCCATGCCTTGGCCAGTAATACACTCACATACCATCACGGATGCTGGCTTTTGAACTTTGCGCCTATAACAATCCGGATGGTTCTTTTCCTCTTTGGTCCGGAGGACACAACGTCCACAGTTTCCAAAAACAATTTGAAATGTGGACTTGTCAGACCACAGAACACTTTTCCACTTTGTATCAGTCCATCTTAGATGAGCTCTGGCCCAGCAAAGCCGACGGTGTTTCTGGGTGTTGTTGATGAATGGCTTTTGCTTGGCACAGTAGAGTTTCAACATGCACTTACAGATGTAGCGACAAACTGTAGTTACTGGCAGTGGTTTTCTGATGTGTTCCTGGGCCCATGTGGTGATATCCTTTACACACTGATGTCTGTTTTTGACAAAAATAATGTTTTCCAGTTCGAACGTTAAGTATCTTGTTTTTGTATTTCTATTATCTAGTTTTTTAATCATTTTTAAAATCCCCCCAAAAAGGACGTGTGCGTTCTTGTCTCTCATATTGATTGTGAACGATAGGCAAAATTCCCCAAAAAGTGCAGTTCCCCTTCAAAAGTGTACCGTTCCATGGTGACACACAGGAATCCATATGATGTTTTTGTTCCCCCTCGATTGAGATATTATGCAACTGTCTCTCTTTGGTTCTGTTGTTTGTCTCTTTCACTGCCTAAATCCATTCCATCACTTCACTCCCACACCACTCTCAGTGATGCTTCAAACCCCATGTGTTTTGTTTTTCATTTTGCTCCCCTGCACTCGGTCATTACCGTCTCCCCTTTTGATCCTCCCTCATTCTCTATCCACCCCAGTTTCTTTAGCATCTTCATATTTTCTATTTTGGTTCTAATCACACCATTGCTTGCACTGCCAGCAGTCTCTGATCAAGAAGTGAACATTGTGTGATCGTTGTCTTAAACGTCTGATACTCTGCCACGATTGGCTTATCTGCATTGATATGGAGAGAGAAAAACAGTACTTTTGAAAAAGATCAGCACATTCCACCGGGCGCATACACCATCAGCAATTCCCATACTATGGCATGAATAGGGGAAACCCAGACGCACGATGATGATGATAATATATAGTGTTTCCTTTTTGAGTTTCAGGTAGTGTGCTTCAATGGTTTTATAGCAAGTGCAAGGAATCAGAGGTGTTCTGTATGGCAACCTGGGTTGCACGTTATAGACAATGTACAATAAAAATACCGTATTTTTCGGACTATAAGTTGCAGTTTTTTTCATAGTTTGGCTGGGGGTGCGACTTATACTCAGGAGCGACTTATGTGTGAAATTATTAACACATTACCGTAAAATATCAAATAATATTATTTAGCTCATTCACGTAAGAGACTAGACGTATACGATTTCATGGGATTTAGCGATTAGGAGTGACAGATTGTTTGGTAAGCGTATAGCATGTTCTATATGTTATAGTTATTTGAATGACTCTTACCATAATATATTACGTTAACATACCAGGCACGTTCTCAGTTGGTTATTTATGCGTCATATAACGTACACTTATTCAGCCTGTTGTTCACTATTCTTTATTTATTTTAAATTGCCTTTCAAATGTCTATTCTTGGTGTTGGGTTTTATCAAATAAATTTCCCCAAAAAATGCGACTTATACTCCAGTGCGACTTATATATGTTTTTTTCCTTCTTTATTATGCATTTTCGGCCGGTGCGACTTATACTCCGGAGCGACTTATACTCCGAAAAATACGGTATGCTGAATTGCCTTGTGCACAAATTGTGCTTTACAAATAAACTTTCCTTCCCTTGCCTATTCATCCGTTCATCCATTTTCTACCACTTATCCCTTTTGGGGTCACGGGGGGTGCTGGAGCCTATCTCAGCTACAATCGGACGGAAGGCGGGGTACACCCTGGACAAGTCGCCACCTCATCGCAGGGCCAACACAGATAGACAGACAACATTCACACTGACATTCACACACTAGGGCCAATTTAGTGTTGCCAATCAACCTATCCCCAGGTGCATGTCTTTGGAGGTGGTAGAAAGCCGGAGTACCCGGAGGGAACCCACACAGTCACGGGGAGAACATGCAAACTCCACACAGAAAGATCCTGAGCGCAGGATCAAACCCAGGACCTTCGTATTGTGAGGCAGACGCACTAACCCCTCTACCACCGTGCTGCCTTCCCTTGCCTAAATGATATCAATTTGGCTGACGATATAATTTTTAATACTATCGTTTTATCATGATAATGCAGTGGTGGCCCGTGCGTTTCCCACCTAGGCCTTCAGTGATGTCCGACTTCAATGATTACCTTTCAAAATACCATCATTTATGTCCCCACATGACCATTGCTGGAGAAATACTATACAGAAACACATTTACGCACTACTGGGCATTGTACAAAACAGGTTTTTTTCTGGCGCATTTACAAATCAATAAACCCGCATCAGCAATTAAAACATATCTTATGTGGTACTTTCAAAATTAAAATTTCCAAAAACATTTTAAACGTGAAAAAATAAAATATCTGAACTCACATTCCATCGACAACTGAGCTAGCTTCCGGGGTTGGCCGAGATGGTCTCACAAGATGTAGTTTCTCTTTAAATATCCTTCTTGAAAATGGCCTTGCAAATATATGTGTTGTCTTGTCTAATCATAAAAGATGCAGACAAGGCGTGTTGGCTGAGTTCTTAGAGTTTACTCCACAGCGTGCTCATCGATAACATCTTGCTGCCGGCATGGCTACATTCAACAACCTAAACGGGGCTACTGCGCATGCTCTTCACTACTGTGGCATGCTGGGTAATGCAGTTATTATGTTACCTAGCTCATAACATCACTATATATCTGCCTTAGGCCATCTAGAAGGCCTTACTGACAACAACGCGTGATCTGATTGGCTATCGCAACTGTCTGTCTCTGTATGTCCCCGTTCGCTTACAGTGCACGGACACCCGCATTGCTGAATTTGAAGGCTTCTGGCAGATTTGGTACAGCATGGCAAAGTATATTAGCCGTAAAATATGGTACACTATAGCCATCCATTCATTTTCTACCGCTTGTCCCTTACAGGGTCGCGGGGGGTGCTGGAGCCTATCTCAGTTGCACACGGGCGAAATAATTTAATAATAATAATTTAGATTTTCTGTCTTATTATTTCCCAGTGCTTAACAACACTATAGAGACTATGGCTTGGGGCGTAACAGTATTACAGAGTAGACTTCTTTTCTACCAATCAGTGGACCAAAAAGCCAAGCTAGACATGAAATAAAAAAAATAAAAAATCTAATTTATAAGCAATGTTGATTCTTCAAGTTGTTAACCAAAAGCATTAACACTAAAGATTCCAGTCCTTTAAATAAAATATCTGCGTATTATGTTTGGATTCTGAGCCAATGTTACTGTACAGCTGCATGTACTTAAGTAAAAGCAGACATCTGTATAGCTCACTTGCATATCACCACGATTATAAATAACATGTGAGCCTGAAGGTTTAATGTTCGATGCAGTCTTCATCTGTCAAAACACTTGACAATCCACAAGTTAAGAATACGGCGACAGGAAACTGCCAAGACAAGTCAATACAATCCACTTAAAAATAGGACTTGGTATTGTAGGCACAGCATTTCACAAGTTAAAAACATTTTCATTTATGATATGAGATTATTGTGTTATGTAAGTGATGTATTTAAGTAGATGGGCCTCTGTGGAATTTTCAGTACTTTGTATTTGTTGTATGTGCATAGTTGATAATGTGTCATGTTTACATATGTCTTCAAGCATTTTATAGAAATGACTTTGGTCTCAGGGGGTATCTGAGTGTGTGTATGTGTGCATCCTTGCTTGTTTTTGTGTGTCCTCCCCATGATTTATATTTTGATATCATCTGGAGGTTTTTTTTTCACACCCCCTGCAGGGACCAGTTCTCACATAACGGGCCACCCATGGCCAGAGCCCCCAAGCGCCTAGTGGTGGGTGACACAAATGGGCTACCGGGGCGACAGCTCATGCACACACCCATAACCGCATTAATACTTGCGCAAAGAAATGTTTGAAAATGCGAGGAACTATTGAGCAAGTCCTCCAGGAAATGTTCCACTCCACTCTTTTAAACTCAATTGCTCACTTTCTAAGCTTCCGGTGGCACATGGCTTTGCTGTCCTTGCCTCACAGTGAAAATAAACCATCTACTATTTACATAGGCAAATTAACATCAAGAAACGTTTTTTTTTTTTTTTACACCTTGACTTTGTTTAAACAATTATTGGCAGAGATGTGCAACTAAAAAAAATTAAGAAAAAAAAGCAATTGCGCTTTTCTATCTTTGTCAGTTTACAATGACAAGTCAAACTAAAAGCCTATCACACAAATATGTACAAACATTGCAAAAGTAGAAATTTACATAAGCCTAAATAAATATCTCAAATGTTTTTAAAAAATGTATTATTTTACCAACAAGATGTTTACACATCTATTTGCTTGTCTGCAGTAATGCTTACAAAAATCGGATACATTACTTACTTAAAAACCAAATGAACTGCCAAAGAAATGTGAATAGTATTTATTTTTGAGTTGGCATTTTTTATTGATATCGCCATTTTTACGCATATTTTTACAACATTGCTTTTTTATATATTTTTTTACTTTTATAATTGAATATGCTACGTTTCTGTGACATACGGATCATTCAGTGTTGATATTGCCATGTCACTTTACGTTAAATACAACAACTTTTATTTACAATATGGGCGAAGCTGGCTGTTACATCACACCACCAATGGAAATAAACTCATGCCATATTATGATAGTAAAATTAATAAGAGAGTTGAATCTATAAATACATATTAGTATCTGTATTAAATGTATTGGGTAAAAACAGATTAAAAATATGTCATGCCTTTATAAACTCTCATGGACTTTCAGGCTGGGTGCATGTCAAGACATGTTAGTGCACGTCAGAACATGTTGGTGCATGTCAGGACATGAAACTGTGTCTGTCTGGACTGCCTCTGTTAAAGATTGTGTACGTGTGCGTTTTGTGAAGAATGCATTTTTTGTCATGTATGGCAGCAGATTTGCACGAATGATTTAGGAATGTCCTGTTTAGGCCTATATAGCTACAGTACATGTATTTAGCATCCCTTCTGTTTGAAGGGGCTGTTTGTAACTTGCTTAAAGAGACTGATTTTAACTAAAACAATGGTGATGTCGAACAATGAAGTTTTGAAATCTAATTAATCAAACTTGTGATTTTTTAATAATCACGATAACTTTAATTGCATGATTTAAAATTAGCTTTGACCTACTCAGTGGCCTAGTGGTTAGAGTGTCCGCCCTGAGATCGGTAGGTTGTGAGTTCAAACCCCGGCCGAGTCATACCAAAGACTATAAAAATGGGACCCATTACCTTCCTGCTTGGCATTCAGCATCAAGGGTTGGAATTGGGGGTTAAATCACCAAAGAATGTTTCTCGGCGCGGCCATCGCTGCTGCTCACTGCTCCCCTCACCTCCCAGGGGGTGAACAAGGGAGGACAAATTTTGCCACACCTAGTGTGTGTGTGACAATCATTGGTACTTTAATTTTAACTTGAAAATGGACCTCAGTATTTTGACGCAAGGCAATTGTCAGAATGTCATACATAAACCTTTTTTTTCAATGTTTTACAGAAATGTACGTAGCGCTGCAATTTATCGATTAAATAGATTCATATTTCGATAAAGATGTATATTCTGTTGCTTCAATGAATCGTTAAATGAGTGTATTATATAGAATAGAATAGAATAGAAAGTACTTTATTGATCTTTGGGGAAAATTCAGCACCACAGTTCACTCACAATAGACAATAATAATTACATATAATATAATATATATAATATATAGATAATATAAATATATTCTACATATACTCTACATTTAAGTGCAGTATTATAACGCACACGAGAGCAATGGTGTGTGGGTCCGTGATCTGTGTAGTGGAGCTTTTATTTAAATTTCTTTAATTATTGCACACAAATGCAATTTCAATGTTGACGATGTGCATTTATTGGAAAAAAAGAATATAGGTTATGGTTAGCAGAGAAAATATGTTTATTTAAACTACTCTGTATTGAGGCTATGAAATGTGTAATCCGATTTCTCGATTAATGGAACAAACTAATCAAGAGATTATTCAATTACTAAAATAAACTATGGCTGCAGCCCGAAATGCACATTATGTATAAATTTGGTAAGTTTTATCTAAAGCACCTTCGGGGTGTACTTTGAAGTGAAATTTGCCTGTGAGCTTATCAGTTGGAGTTTCTTCATTCATTTTTGCACTGGCGTATGCAGTGACCTGATCACTGACCGTATAACAACCTGCACCACCTTTCAAAATAAATGACCTGATTAATCTGTCTTCATACACGAATAATGCGATAATTTTTTGTGATTAATCACAAGCTAATTTGTTGTTTGTGACAGCCTTACAAAAATAAATGTAACAAGAACTCTATCGCTTATGTTACTGTTAGTGTTTTGAAAAAAAAAGTTTTTAAAATGTTTATTTTTCTCAATTAATAATTATATTGAATAAAAATTGCTCGGTGGCCTGAGAAATTTGACTGGCAAATAACAATTGACAGACATGTTGCTGTTACGACAGTCTATACATTTAATGATAGCTAACGTTAGTGAAAAACACACATAGCTGATGTGCGTGCTCGTGTTTGTGTCACGTCATTATGTACGAAAAGCCGCGAGAGGACATGATATAATGCTTAAAAACACGTAAAAAAATTGGCGCCTCTAGGCATCCGCGTAAAGATTGCAAACAACCCTTTTAACTCTTACATTTCATCATGAAAAAATATCCAGCACATAGTTTTGTAACTTGAAAAATATACGACAATAAATAAAATAATAGTTTAGGTTTCAGATCTGCTTTCTGAAATCTAAATGTTTTCATTTAAACAGGAATTATTAGTCGGTTCAAGCTGGTGCAAAATGCCAACCTTGTAAGTGCTATTCTAGTCCTGAATATGTTGTGCTGGACTTGTGTATTCTGCAGTGTAGCGTAATTTTGCTTGTTTATGCATTTGTAACCGTGCTGTCATGTTTGACTTGCTCTCCAGCACCAGTAAATGTCACTTCAGTTTTCAGCTGAAGAAGCTGTTGAGTGTTTCTGCCTGACAAGATGGCCTCTCCTCGCAGCTGTCATGCCGGAGAAAACCCAGCTCTTTGATTCCTTCTGACCCCCTGTTGCGTGTGTCGGTTAGGGCAAAACTCTCCCTTGCTGATGAGATGGTGTGTTTGTAAGTTTGCCCACCCACTTTCTCCTTACCTTTTAGTCTCCCTTCTCCGGGGGTCAGCAACCCGCGGCTCTAGAGCCTCATGCGGCTCTTTAGCAGCGCCCTGGTGGCTCCATGGAGCTTTTTTGAAAAAAAAAATGGGGTGAAAAGTATGTTTTTTGTTGCAATATGGTTTCTGTAGGAGCACAAACACGACACAAACCTTCTTAATTGTTAGAAAGCCCACACTGTAATAGCTTTGTGTTTATGCTTCACTGATGAGAGTATTTGGCCAGCGCCGTTTTGTCCTACTAATTTCAGCGGCCCTTGAACTCACCGTTGTGTGGACTGTCACTAAACAGTTTGTTTACATGTACAGCTTTCTCTGACGCTGTCACAGAAAAACGTGTTTTATGCCACTCCTTCTTGGTCTCATTTTGTCCACCAAACGTTTTACACTGTGCGTGAATGCACAAAGGTGAGCTTTGATGATGTTATAGACTTGTTGGAGTGCGAATCAGGCATATCTGGTCACTGCATGACTGCAAGCTAATCGATGCTAACATGCTATTTGGGCTAGCTGTATGTACATATTGCATCATTATGCCTTGTCTGTAGATATATTTAATTTAATTTATTTAGATAGGCTCCAGCGCCCCCCGCGACCCCGAAGGGAATAAGCGGTAGAAAATGGATGGATGGATGGATATGTCCCCTGTGTATTTGTTTATTTTTCCATGTTTCATGACACGTTATCTGTATGTAATATTGGCTGCATTTCTGATAGTTGTTTGTGTGCCATGTTGTTCCAGACCACAGCAAACGTTACCCAGCTTGCAAAGATTGTAATAAATCGCTTAGAAGAAGACAACCTGTTTTTCCTTTAACTGGACACACACATCTATACTTTTGGCATTCTAAGACAGACTAGTTTTACTAATGTTTTCCAATGTTGTAAAAATGTGTAGAATAAATATTACATTTTAACATTTCTGTCAACAAAGATTTGCATCAGCCTGCCACACAGTCATCTTGATTGTAGGCTAATATAGCTAATTAGCTACTTACATCATGTGTTGCCATCAGTATAACACTCAAGTCTTTTAATTTTTGCGGCTCCAGACAGATTACTTTTTTGTATTTGTGGTCCAATATGACTCTTTCAACATTTTAGGTTGCCGACCCATAGACTAGGGCAAATGTTGAAAGAGCCATATTGGCCAAAAAAAATAAATAAAAAATACATGTCTGGAGCTGCAAAAAATTAAAAGCCTAATATAAATGTTGTAATGAAGGCAACACGTGATGTAAGTGTCTATATTATTAGATATACTAGCCTACTATCAAAATGGCTGTCTGTCGAAGGCTGACACAAATCTTCGTTGACAGAAATGTTAAAATTGTAATATTTATTCTACACATTTTAACAGCATTGACATATTAAATTATTTTTTTCATTGATTTATTATCATTTACATTTTCTTTATCTTCATATGTCTTACTTGTATTTTATCCTTTATCTCTACTCTTGCCTCTTACGATTTTACAGGTTTTATTATTTTTACTTTCCAACGTTCCTCAAAGGGAGCCATCTGCCTCAGGGGTTATTGGCCGTGCTGTGGGGGCGCTTTTTGTCTGCGCCCTGGTGGCCATGGTCTGATGACCTCCTGGTGCAGATGGCTCCTGTGATAGTGTGTACTCATGTGTCTCCTCTGTACTCGGCCATGCATTAATTTGTTCATATAGTTGCATGTGTGTGTATGTGTGGGTGTGTTTGTGTTTGGTATTTGTGTCCGTGCCCGTGCGTGCATGCGTATGTGATAATGGGGTGTCCGGGTCATCGAGGTATTGTTTTTAACTATGTATGAAAAGCGCATTATAAATAAAGTTTGATTGATTGAATAAGAAAAATCGTAAAAAAAAAAAAAACCTAAGCAAAAACACTGAGAATGTGTTTTATTGTATGTGCTATTGCGCCATCTTTTGGACGAGTTCGCTCACTGCCTGTGCTGCAGTGACCTTCAATTTACTGGTAGTGCTTTTAACCAGAAGTGCAGTGCCGTGCAGTGTTCTAGCCATCCTTAGCGTTTCTACTCCTATAGATTCTTCATTTTTTAATTCAATTTGTAAGTCTTAGAGTATAAATAAAACTGTTTATACTTACCAGAGTGGCCCGTGTGTGATGTCTGTCGGGATGTTTTCATGCATATTTGCAGGTGCCATCGTAATGTAATGACGTTAGCATCGTAAGCATTAGCCAATATGCTAACACTTTTACGAGGGTCTGTGCTAGTGTTATTAGCTTACAACGGCATTCTCTTTGTATTGTTTTAGTTTCACAAATTTGTCAGTAAACTTACCAAAATGTCACAATGGAGTTATTGAGTCTGTTTTGCTGATTGAAGAGCTGACTGCAGCTAGTGGATCCATGGCAATGATTGTATTGTGTTTGATCAGCCGTTTTACTGCCGTGTTACAGACACTGTTTGGAAACAATTAAGGCATGTAAATAAACATTTACAGTCTTTTTGTGTAAATAACTCATTTGACAACGTATATATATGTGGCTTATAGTCCGGTACAGCTAATATATGAAAAACTATTATTTTTCCCCCTAAATTTTAGTGGGTGCGGCTATTATACTGGTGTGTAAAGTATATTAGCTGTAAAATACGGTACACTATATTCATTCATCCATTTTCTATCCATTTTAACTTACCGTATTTTTCGGACTATAAGTCACAGTTTTTTTCATAGTTTAGACGGGCTCCAGTGCGACTTATATATGTTTTTTTCCTTCTTTATTATGCATTTTCCGCAGGTGCGGCTTATACTCCAGTGCGACTTATACTCCGAAAAATACGGTATATTGGTCAGTAGACATGCTATGGAAGCGCTAAAACTACCAGTACAACAAAGATGGCGGAGAGAAGACGCTGTCGAAGTTGAGACACTTAAAGGCCAACTGAAATTAATTTTTTTTATTTAAACGGGGATAGCAGATCCATTCTGTGTCATACTTGATCATTTCGCGATATTGCCATATTTTTGCTGAAAGGATTTAGTAGAGAACATCGACGATAAAGTTCGCAACTTTTGGTCGCTGATAAAAAAAAAGTCTTGCCTGTACCGGAAGTAGCGTGACGTCACAAGTTGAAAGTCTCCTCACATTTGCACATTGTTTACACCAGCAGCGAGAGCGATTGGGACCGAGAAAGCGACGATTACCCCATTAATTTGAGCCAGGATGAAAGATTAGTGAATGAGGAACGTGAGAGTGAAGTATTAGAGTGCAGTGCAGGACGCATCTTTTTTCGCTCTGACCGTAACTTAGGTACAAGGGCTCATTGGATTCCACACTCTCTCCTATTTCTATTGTGGATCACGGATTTGTATTTTAAACTACCTCGGATACTATATCCTCTTGAAAATGAGAGTCGAGAACGCAAATTGGACATTCACTGTGACTTTTATCTCCACGACAATACATCGGTGAAGCACTTTAGCTACGGAGCTAACGTGATAGCATCGGGCTTAACTGCAGATAGAAACAAAAGAAATAAACCCCTGACTGGAAGGATAGACAGAAAATCAACAATACTATTAAACCATGGACCTGTAACTACACGGTTAATGCTTTCCAGCCTGGCGAAGCTTAACAATGCTGTTGCTAACGACGCCATTGAATCTAACTTAGCTACGGACCTCGACAGAGCTATGATAAAAACATTAGCTCTCCACCTAGCCAGCTCTCATCTGCTCATCAACACCGAAGCTCACCTGCGTTCCAGCGATCGACGGAGCGACGAAGGACTTCACCCGATCATCGATGCGGTCGGCAGCTAGCGTCGGATAGCGCGTCTGCTATCCAAGTCAAAGTCCTCCTGGTTGTGTTGCTGTAGCCAGACGCTAATACACCGATCGCATCTACAGCTTTCTTATTTGCAGTCTCCATTGTTCATTAAACAAATTGCAAAAGATTCAACAACACAGATGTCCAGAATACTGTGGAATTTTGCGATGAAAACTGAGCTTTTTGTATTGGATACAATGGTGTCCCAATACTTCCTTTTCAACCATCGACGTCACGCGCATACGTCATCATACCGAGACGTTTTCAACCGGAAGTTTCGCAGGAAATTTAAAATTGCACTTTATAAGTTAACCCGGCCGTATTGGCATGTGTTGCAATGTTAA
This sequence comes from Nerophis lumbriciformis, assembly GCF_033978685.3. Classification (NCBI taxonomy): domain Eukaryota; kingdom Metazoa; phylum Chordata; class Actinopteri; order Syngnathiformes; family Syngnathidae; genus Nerophis; species Nerophis lumbriciformis. The sequence goes on along the minus strand of NC_084551.2, from coordinate 27,357,564 downwards.
GATTTCATCATTGATATATAAACTATCAGACTGCGTGGTCGGTAGTAGTGGGTTTCAGTAGGCCTTTAAATAAGACCGCTCACAGCCTGAAGTGTGAGAGAGAGTCAGAAAGCGACTTGAATATGGTCTGTGAAACATAATCTATGCAATATTTTGACAATAGAACCACCATTACATGTTATGTAGACCACAAGGAAGTGTTTTAAATGTAGAAAAAAAAATCATAATATGACCCTTTTAATGCGCCTTATAATCTGGTGCGCTTTTTGTATGGAAATAGACCTGAATAGACCCACTTATCTGCAGTACGCTTTATAATCCGGTGCGCCCTATGGTCCACAAAATACGGTAATTAAAATTATATTAATTGTGCAGCCCTAAGAAGCTTGTCATGCAAATAAACAATCACAAATCTACTTTATTAGAATGTATTTACAGTCGTTCCTTGCCAAATCATGCTTCAAAGTAAGCTTATTCTATGTACGTTTGGTCTAAATTAAGCATTTTCAAACATAATCATTTCAAAATTAACTAAAAATATTAATACTACAGTCATATTGGCCATTAGATGAGGGCAAGCCAGTCATAGCGTGCTGTATAGTATCGTACCCACTGATTGGCTCAGCCTCAAGCAGCATTACTATATTAGATTTAAACGTGTAAGTGTAAAAGTGACTAAAGGGTGTTATTTCATGCTTAGAGGGCTATCATAATGTTAAAAACAGTATTTGGAAGGTTGACATGTATATTTTATATGAATAATTCCTACTTGGTGGAAATTCCTTTACCAAGGTCAGGCCAGCAACCAGTTATCAGTAATAAAGGAGGGATTACTTTAAACACTGTATTTGTGTTAACAGTGTTTAAAAAGCAATATTCGCTTCTGATAAAACTGCATTCGGTCGTTACACTTAGGCAGCAAACCATATTCATTAAGTCATTAGCCCTGGGCAATAACACAGACTTTCTTGCATGTTTACATAAAAACTTAACATTTACATAGAACTTCCAATATTTACATGATTAAAACTATGTTAGGGGAGCATAGTGGAAATTATCATATACACACTGTGTGTTATCACAAATACATTACGCGATAATGCCATGCAAATTTCTAAAGTCCGCTCTATAACACACACATTATATTGTACGCACAGGATGCAAGTGGAATTCAGCAGAATTTGCCACAGTAACACACACACACACACACTGTGGCTAAGCGAATTAACAAACACAAACATGATGCCTGCCGGTGGGTCATGAATACATTAGCATAAATACTGACCAGACATATTATTATTTATCAAATTAGTCCCTGTGCAAGCATACAGGCCAGCGCGTGCACACATCCTTACACAATATGAACAGAAATTAGGTCGACAGCCTTGAATTAAAGTTAAACCTTATTATGGCTGATTAATCGGAATACTGTGCCCAAGTGTGTGTGTGTGTCGTCCATTGCCTTGACTTCTTTGACAGCCGATATTAACTATTACCACCTCAATGACTTTTTAATAGGAAGTCATTTCCATATGTCTGTGAATGTGGGTGTGTACGTGCTGCTCCCTGTGCCTCCCTGTGCTCGGGTTCTGTGAAGCATACCGAGACGTGATCTGCCCCCTACAGCTTCCTTCCACTCTTAGACCCTCTGACACTCGCTGCGTCTCAGCCTCTCCGTCCTCTAATCCAATGCGCCCCATCGACATCCGTCCTCCCCTTGGCTTCAACTTATGTGCTCTTAATGACGCATTGTACAAGTTGATTATACTGACACACTGACATTAAGGTCAAGTGTGGATAATTCCTGCTAGATGGATTGCAATTCATACATGATCTACCCCAGTTAAAAACAAGTATCAGTTTTAGTAGGTTTCAATTAAATGGCATAGCATCAAATGATTGAGGAAAAATATTTATCATATGCTGTAAAGAAACAATGAACGAATTTCTGCGAAATTGTCATAATAAATTATAAATCAAATATTTTCTTAGCTAGAACATTGAAAAAAACATATTCACTTGCTAAATATGTTTTTCAACTTTATGAGAGTCCTCTAGACATGACATAACACCATCCAGTCGAGTAACACTCTTTTAATCCAATATAATAATGCTGTCTGAGGCTGAGCCAATCAGTGGTCATGATACTGAACAGCACACTCTGATTGGTTTGGTCTCCTCTAGTAGGCAACACTACTGTAACATTGATATTTGTAATAATCCAAACAGGTTCATTAGGTCTTCAAAAAAATATGCAATTTTGTTATTCTTATAGCCAGACCTGTGTGTTTATTTCGGCCACAACTGTTGCCTTCCTCAGAGGTTGTCACGTGATGTTGCTGTGACGTGTCTGGTCAGCTGATTTAAACCGTTTTTGGCGCTGTCTTCCTGCTTGTAGTAGCAGGCTGACAGCGCCATCTGCAGTTCGACCTCTTCAGGACTGTGTTGAAGTTAAAAAGTTAAAGTACCACTGATAGTCAAACACACTAGGTGTTACCCTCTGCATTTGACCCATCCCCTTGTAACACCCCCTGGGAGGTGAGGGGAGTAGTGAGCTAATTGGTGATTTAACCCCCAATTCCAACCCTTGATGCTGAGTGCCAAGCAGGGAGGTAAAGGGTCCCATTTTTGCAGTGTTTGGTATGACTCGGCCGGGGTTTGAACTCACAACCTACCGATTTCAGGGCGGACACTAACCACAAGGCCACTGAGCAGTTTAAAGCAGTTTAGCAGTGTTCAAGGTGTAGGAAAATTGGCACGGCCCCTCGTCCCGGTTCACAGTCTGGGCGGCACGCTTCCGGGTCTCGATGGCTTCTCTGATCCAACGATGGTATTTGTTGCTCTCAGTGCCGATGACACGTGCGTTGTCCAAATCCATGAGGTGGTTCTCCCTCTTGCAGTGGTCTGATATGGCAGACTTCAGCTGTTCTTGTTCTGCTTGCCGTCTGGTGGCCCGTGTGCATGCTTTTTATGTTTCCTTTTCACATTCTTTTCTATGGTCTTTCTTCCTGATGTTAAAGGCTCTGCTAGTTTCTCCAACGTATGATTTTCTGAAGACAGCCACAGTTGTGGCCAAAACTGTCAGGTATGGATATAAACCTATTAGCTCCCTGCTTGGCACTCAGCATCAAGGGTTGGAATTGGGGGTTGAATCACCAAAAAATGATTCCCGGACGCGGGCACCGCTGCTGCTCACTGGTCCCTTCACCTCCCAGGGGGTGAGGGTGATGGGTCAAATGCAGAGGATAATCTCACCACACCTAATGTGAGTGTGACAATCATTGGTACTTTAACTTTAAACACACAGGTCTGGCTATAAGAATAACACAATTGCATTGATATTTTGAGATTATTTTTTTAAATACATTTTTACGCTTAAAAATGCTTATTTTAGGCCCAACAAACTGTAGATTATGCTTTAAAAAATAAAAATCAATTTGTGGGCTTTTAACAGTATTTTGAATCTCAACAATATTCTTCAGTTTTCAACAAATGTAAAAATTCTATCTTCAAAGAAATTGGCGCTTACTTAGTCCAGCTGTCTTTAGGCAAAAAGACCCTTTGGACTGGTCACCAGTAGGGATGGGTACCTTTTACAAATAACTCGATACATGAACCGATTCCAGGTACCTAAAGGAATTGATCCCGGTACTCAACGCTACCAATTTTTTGTACTTTTGTTTGTGTTCAAATGTGTTAATGGATGTTGTTTGAAAAAAATAAAATACAATAATAATAATAATAATTTAACATTTAGCAGTAAACTGTGCTGTCCAGATGTTATTTAGTTTTCTTACACTTCTGTGTCTCATTTATAATTATATAGTAGATTTTGCATGCAGTGGCAATTCCAAGATGTTAGATGGCAGTAGTGGAAAGATTTCAGTGTGTTTCGGTAAAATCGCTAATCAGTACCATGTCTTTGACAATATCAATGTAAATTAGCATCAAGCTAGCACATTTTGAAAAGTGAAGTCTTACATTTGAGTGCCTTCTTTTTGCTTTGTTGGCATGACATATTATAACATTACCTTGGTGCTGTCCACCTGAGTGTTTAATTGCTTGTTTCGCGGCCAAGTGCTTGAGCCCCTGCCAAGTTTGCAACCGGACGTGACGTTAAGTGCAACAAATGTATCGAAATATGTCACCGTTTGACTTTACATTAATTGGTACCTGGAGCTCAGAATTTAGTACCGTATTTTTCGGAGTATAAGTCGCACCTGCCGAAAATGCATAATAAAAAAGGAAAAAAAACATATATAAGTCGCACTGGAGCCCGGTCAAACTATGAAAAAAAACTGCGACTTATAGTCCGGAAAATACGGTACTTAGTAAAAAATTTTAAAACTTTTTCTCTAAAAGTACTGAATTCACCAGCCAGTCACAGGCCAGACCGACACAGACCAATGTCATACCAGAACAGAAAAGGACGTTTAACAAGATGCTTCTAAAAAGTTGTCTCAATACTTTTCCCTGTGTTGTGCATCTTTATGTAATCACCAGCTAATGACGTTACTTTAATTCATTATTCATAGATGTTTACGTTTTATCCACTTCTATCATTCCATAAGAGTGCAGCAACTGTTTACATGTGGGTGTTCCACAATGTTCTTCAAAAAGCCCTTTAAACTTCAGCACACTGCAGCTAGCTGAAGGAGATAAGTGAGAAAACTAAACTGCTGCTGTCTGGACTGGAACAAAAAATATGACAAAGCGTCAGTTCATTTGCAATTTTATCTACTATTTTTTCTGTCCATTAGTACCCTATTTTTCCACTGTGAGTTCACAGGAAGTAGCCATACCTTGCAGCTCCCGGTGATGAAAAGGGCTGCTCTTGTCCCTACAGATCCACTTTCCTCTTATGTGGTTGTCCATCTGCTTGTGAAACTTCACAAGATATGTCCGTCTTGAACACACACACAAGAAAAGATGAAAGTGAAATTTAAAACATCAATTTCAATACTCCCTATACATTTTCATCCACACCCGCAAATGCAAACACATATATCCACACACATATGCAAGCACCGTACTAGAACCCCTCTGCCAATTACTTCTGATATATCCATACAATATGTCTGACCCATATATTATATGGCACGTTTTCCCCTTACATACTGTACATTGCATGTGCGCACATGCTCACAAACACACCAGTAAAAGCTTTGATGTACCCAGGCACTTTATCTCATGTGCAGGCGTGCACAGAAGGTCATGCCTGTAGTTTGGAAACTCTGTGAAAGTAGGTTAAAGCTGACATGTTGTTGTTTAAAGAATTGTGTAAGCTCTTCGTTATAATCGCGCGTATGCACGTACGTCCGCATGCGAGCGTGCACCCATGCTCACATACATTCATGCTTTTTAATGTAAACATGCCTGAGAGGGAATATTTGCATAATACAAGTGCGTGTTGGTTTAATCCGCGAGGATGATACTACCTGCCAGGCTGCCCACGTGCCGCATCAACACTTGCAACTCTAAATTAAGCTGTTTAACTATGGCCGTTCAACTCTGTGTGTGGCGTTTGTGTATCTGCTTGAAAATGTATGAGAATGGGTGTGGCCTGGCTAAAGACAGTGATTTTTTACAGTCATATTGTTAAATATACAGCTTCATTATGAGTAATCATCCTTAAAATATGCATTATTCTTTTAGGGAAGTCTTCTTATAGAGAAGGTAAGAAATGTATCTAGCAAGGATTTAGGTCAGAAACGAAAGCTATAATATTTTTCAAAGGGTACCTATAATGAATTTAGTCTTTGTTGATTTATAAATGTTACAATGTTGGATACTCGTTATAAAATGTCATAGCGTCAAATCTTAAGGTTCATGCATTTGGGCGTGAGCTTGCATGCAGTTTTCAATGCCTCAGTTGGTGGGGTTTTGCAGTCTGGCCACTGTGTGACGTCATTGCGAGGTGCAAGCTCCTATTGAGAAATTAAGTCAAGCTCTCAGGCTATGAGGAAACAAAAAAAGGCAGGGTAAAATGTTATTTTCATCTAATCGTGGCAACATGCAGTCACGTAAATGCTGCTAAAATCAGCCTTTTTATGCAGAGTCTGAATCGATGGGCGAGTGTGTAAGTGTACCTAATGTTGTGACCGGGTGAATCTATACTACGTTTTTGACGTTTATTTTTGGCCGTGTCTGGGGAAAAAAAAAAGCGGTGACTTCAACATATATATATATATATATATATATATATATATATATATATATATATATATATATATATATATATATATATATAAACCGTGTACATTTTCAAAAGCTAAATTGTGATACTTTTGGAGAGGTTGGTTTCATTTGCATTCCTGGAATGCTTCCACAGTCTAACATCTTGCAGACAGACTCAAAAAACGGGTTATAGAAATGACTGTGGAGCAAAATTTAAGCAGAATCCATCCATCCGTCCATCCATTTTCTACCGCTTGTCCCTTTTTGGGGTTGCAGGGGGTGCTGGAGCCTATCTCAGCTGCATTTGGGCGGAAGGTGGGGTACACTCTGGACAAGTCGCCACCTCATCGCAGGGCCAACACAGATAGACAGACAACATTCACACTCACATTCACACACTAGGGCCAATTTTTATTTTTATATTTTAATTTTTTAATTTTTTGTGTTGCCAATCAACCTATCCCCAGTTGCATGTTTTTGGCGGTGGGAGGGAGCCGGAGTACCCACAGGGAACCCACGCAGTCACGGGGAGAACATGCAAACTCCACACAGAAAGATCCCGAGCCCGGGATTGAACTCAGGACTACTCAGGACCTTCGTATTGTGAGGCACATGCACTAACACTTGTGCCACCGTGATCATATCCAATAAATATATAGACCACAAGAAAGTATCCACCCATCCATTTTCTACCGCTTGTCCCTATCGGGGTTGCGGGTGGTTGGAGTCTATCCCAGCTGCATTAGAGCGGAAGGCGGGGTACACCCTGGACAAGTTGCCACCTCATCCCAGGGCCAACACAGATAGACAGACAACAACGCTAGATTATAATAATCATAGGTCCCCTTTAAATAGTCTGACGTTTAGCTTGATTTGTTGTTCAAACCAGTAATGGCATAGCATCAAATATATTTATCATATGCTGTAAAGAAACAATGTTGCATGAGTTAAATTGTTGTCAAGAAGCATAACACTAACTCATACAGCATAGTTAATGTTGACAATGACAAATGGCCTTTGCAATAGCCTGCACACTGTTTGCACTTATTTGTTTATTTGTTTGATCAAAATACTGTTGTTGACATCTGGCCTTCTGGTCCAGTCTCCATCCAGAAGTGGGTGAAGCGCAGAGTAGCTGTGAGGTCTGGATGTGGGTGGGACTAATGTGATTGAAGGTCGGACTGCCTTCAAGTTAATGGCACAGCACAAACATATTGCCTAGCTTATGTATGAGACATGTGCGTTCTCACCATGTGTGATTAAGAAATTAATCATTTCTGGACAATTTTATTCAAATTAATGTGGTAGAACGCATATCATAACACAGCTTCTCATCTGATATATTACATGTCTATGTTTGCATCTTCCAATAGTAGCTACTGTATGTATTATACTTTTTCATAATTTAAAACTACTTATCGTTTTGGAAACAATGGATTTCCATTATAAAACTCAAAGGGGAACGTTGATGGATTTCGTCTTTTCTGACTTATAAATATATACTTGTTATACAATGCCAACGCATCAAATCATGAGGTTCATGCATTTGGACGTGAGCTTGCACGCAGGTTTAGATCCCTCTGTTTACATGTTTTTTGGAGTCTGGTTACTTTGTAATGCGACAGCGAGGTGGATATACTTATGTGGACATAAAGTCAAGGGTTTAGCCAGAAGGAGGACTGTTTGGATGTAGATACATGTAGATATCATCATAGGTCCCTTTTAAAGTAAATGAACAGACGTTTTACTAACCATTTTAAGTTAAAGTACCAATGATTGTCTCACACACACACACACACTAGGTGTGGTGAAATTTGTCCACTGCATTTGACCCATCCCCTTGATCACCCCCTGGGAGCAGTGAGCAGCAGCGGATGCCGCGCCCGGGAATCATGTTGGTGATTTAACCTCCAATTAATTTTTATGCTGAGTGCCAAGCAGGGAGGTAATGGGTCCAATTTTTATAGTCTTTGGCATGACTCAGCCAGGGTTTGAACTCACAACCTACCGATCTCAGGGCGGACACTCTATCCACAAGGCCACTGAGCAGGTCACCCTTAATAACTTCCATAAAGAGTCAGAGGTAAACTAATTGTAAGCAACTGATAGGTACAGTAAGTCTCTTCATGTTGACACTGAACACAAGTGGCTTTATAGTGTACATTCTGTTATCATTGCTTGACTGATTGACACTTTAACCATACTGAGCAGCCAGTATAGTCAAGGAACTTTATTCTCATATCAGCACACTTTAGACACATACATGACAGGCTATCATTTGGATGGTTCGAGCTCAACTCCCGGCCCCTCACGTTTTCATACCCTTGAAGAAAAGCTTGAACCCCCAGTTACCTTCAAAGATCTGTCGTCAGTGGGAGTAATCTCACTATCTGATTAATCAGTGATAAGCCATCCCCTTTTTGTTATTTTTTTGTTAAAATCTATTTCAAATACCGTATTTTCCGCACTGTAAGGCGCACCTAAAAACCTCCAATTTTCTCAAAAGCTGACCGTGCGCCTTATAATCCGGTGCGCTTTATATATGGACCAATAATGAGCCACAACAGGTCTCACAACTACGGGATGCATAACGTAACCCCAGCCTCTACTGTAGCGTCTATTCTGTGCGCCTTATAATGCGGTGCGCCTTATATATGAACACAATTTTAAAATAGACCGTTCATTGAAGGTGCACCTTATAATCCGGTGCACCTTATAGTGTGGAAAATACGGTAAACACCTGCATGAAAATACCAGTAGTTAATTTAGGCCTGTAATTAACAACTTTTACTGTAATTAATTTTTAAACTATTTACTTGGTATTCTGACTTTTGCTCGGTTTCTAAGTACATTTTTGTGAGCGAACAATGTGAATATGCACTTGGGAGAAAGTATTGATCCTTGTGCTATGTTTATCCTCCTTTCTCTTTGCATTTGGGCAGATGTGTGTTTGTGCATATTTATAGTATGTCTAATTATCGTCTCCGTGGTTATCGACGCGTCAAGAGTTGACACAGGTCAAATCAAGGGGAGCAACTTGTTGTTCTTTCCGCTCACTACATTGACTATTCTGCAATGGGGTGTTTAAATAATTATAACTTAATTGGTCTTTAATTATTAATGCTTAACCAATGTTCTTTACCCATTGAACTAAAATATGTGCTAACTCACAAGACTTTTTGTGGCCCTAAACAAGATTATCTTTATGGCCCCATTTCGGTCTTTAATATTACGAATGTAATGCGCTAGGGCAATGGTCATACATATATACATGATGCTGCTAAACCAAACAAACCGTCGTTATAAAGGACATGTTGACTCACCACTGAATGAAAAACTTTAGCTGAAACAGTGTTTAATTGTATTCCTGAATCAAAATAGAAAAAAGCAAATAGCAGCAGAACATGAAGATCACATTGATGATCAGCTACTGAAGTGACACGTCGCCATGATTGTGTGCTCCCCCTAGTTGTATTGCATGTTTATCCCAGGGGCTTGAGTTTGATCCCACATTTTCTTTGATCAAAATGCTTTAAATTACAGACACAAAACAAACTATATACAAGCCACTAGATCTGTTAAGCTAATAAGCGCAAAGGATGTAGTTTAGCTCTTATTGCTGTTCATGAGGTCATGCACTTTCTTACTGGTTGCGTGAGTGGTAATGTTTATTAGATTATAGATTATAATGCTTATCCTATTATACTGTATCAAATCCTTGTTTTCCACGACACAAAGCAAACCCACAGCTAAGCATGTTTTAATCCGCTCTGATATGTGAGTGTGTGTGAGTTTATAATTGAACATATACCAGCCTAAAGACCACATATACAGTATTCATGTTTACGCTGTCACTATATTTGAGTGTATTAAAAATACAAAGCACCGCAATGGATTGAGCCATGTTTTTTTCCTCATTCGTCATGCTAACTCGCCCTCAATGGTACTGTATGTTTTATAACGTGCATAGCAATTGGTTGATTCGTGTCACGGAAAATAGGTTTTTACTGCAGTTTAATGGGATCATTTTCATGCCCGCGTAATCTGTGATCTGAACTAAAGTTTGTAGCCAGTGGCAGCAGATTTAAATTGTATATATAATATGTACAGAGGTACAGTATATAGAATGTTCCCTGATGTACAATACAACAATACTACTTGTTTAAAGCCGTGCACTCAAAGTTAACATACATTTATTATTCATGTTAGTGTGCAAGAGGTTAATTATTGGTAAAGTCTGTTTAGGTCTGTCACTAATTGGGCATCAACCAATGCAAATTCCCTTTATTTATTAAAAATAAAAAATAAATATTACTCATAAGCGTCATGTTTTCTAAGGAAGGGTAGATCAGAATACTAAGTTGAATAGTTTGCGGAATAAATGCTCATTAAATGTTTCTCTTTTGTTTTCTCAATTACTTATAAGGAACAATGTTTAACTATTGTAAAATTAATTTCATGATAGTCAGTCCCTAAAATAATGTTTTGAGGATTATTTTGTACAAATAATATTGAATCCACATGTGATATTATATATATATATATATATCAATGTTTTAAGGGTTTCTTGTAATCTTAACCTTAAAAACTACATGATTTCAACAAAAATTGTAAAAACAAACACTGCATTGATGTTTTACTCATTTTATACCACACAGATCTAAAAGTAGACACTCGATGGCAGTAAAAACACATACCCAGAGCTCATTGTCAAATTTCTGAACTGGTATAATTATTTATAACAATTATATTAACAATTAATTGGACTTATAGAAATAAATATCACCTCCCTTATTGTCTGCTTTGTGGTCCACTAGTTGCAGACATTCTCTGTGTTTTATGCTTAAAAAAAAGTTAACTGTTGAGAGTGATCTATAGCACACATTTTTGCCAGTAAATGAGAGACAAGATTATCATCGCACTTAAACATCTCGGTCATGTAAATGTTGCCTCTGCTAGGTCAGCAATGAAAATTATAATCTGTTATTAATTGCATTACTATGGATAAACTAAAGTTAAATAAATATATAAAACTATGTACACTAAGAAGTAAGCCTGTGTTTTGCCAAATGTATGTATACTAAATTACCCAGACAGCTTAGCGCTATAGAGGTCAACAATTGTGCCGTTTTGTCAGTTGGGATGTAAATCTCTTTGTGATTGACAATTCAATTTGCACCTTGATACATGGTTTACGATGCGATTGAAAAACTATTTATTTATAAAACATACGATTCGATGCGATTCAATTTAGTGTATGAACGATTCAATAAGATTCAATACAGTGTATGAACGATTCCATTCAATGGGTAACGTTTGTTGAAGGAGACTTTTTTTTTTTATGCCACAAAAGACAATTAGTGTTCCTTCCGGTGCGTACGCTCTTCCTCATGTTAAAGGATACATAGTTTGGGCCTTGGCACCAAGCGCTCAGACTAGTTCTGTTCAGTCGATGAGCATGCACTGATGAAAAGTACTCGCATGAGAGGCATATGTCTTCTAAGACAACTGATCAAGTGAATTCTATGAGAATAACAATAACCTGATGAATGAGAACATGAACACATTTATTTTCAAATATATATATATATATAAAAAAACATTCTATAACAGTGACAAGCTTCTAGTATTTTCAAACTTTTAAAACACAACATATATCCCCAAGGATGTTAAAGAAAAAACACGTCACATGTCAAATATATTTATTTTCCACGAGTCAAGTCAGTGTCGTCACAGACGCTTACGGGTTCTAGGAAATGGCTTGACTCTAAGGATGAGGGTCTTCTGAGACAAGGATGAAGTGACGTGTGTTGTGGAGTTGAAAGGTAAAAGTAAAGTTGCCGGAAAAAAGAGCAAGACACGGAGATTGAGCCCGTTGTAAGAGAATATTGCATTTTGTAAAATAAAGGACAAACTGGGAATAATTTCCCTTGTGGATCAATAAAGTTTGTCTAAGTCTAAGTCTAAGAATCTGTCTGAGCCGCCATTACTTGGAATGTTACAATATTGACAGACGGTACAGCACGAAGACAATGCGTGGTGTTGACGTTGTGTATCTTATGGCTAATTATTTGGCGGGCAGCCGGGACTCTTGCGTTGTTTTAAAGTTAAACTGTCGACTAATTGCTAGTTTCGCACAACACCCGGTCCATGTATCTGCATCTATACTCGTCTCCAGATACTTAAGTAACGTAACAAGCATGTGACTCTTTTCACAGACAACCCTGGCTCTCGTGTCATTTTAAAGACAAAGTTTGGCGCAATAACCGGTGTATTTGTTTATACTCGATTAACTTAAGGTCTCACCTGCACCTTATCGATTGAGGGGGCTGTATCCGGCATAGCCGAACCGCTACTTCTCGAACCGGATATCTGGTCGCATCGGTTTATTGTTAACGACACTATTTATCACAAAAGAGTTAATATATTGTTATACGCTGTATGAACGCTGCTCAGAGACCAATTTGATTGGCCAAAATGTGAGGATTTTTTGCAGGCATTGTCCAAAGTTGCAAGGCATTTCGCGCAGAATGGTTGAATTTGTGTGAATTGGCGACATCGCAAATTCCTGGCGGGACTAGATAGTAGCAATATAATAGTACCAGCCTACCAGCCTTAAAGTAACTAAAATACTTGCAGAATAATTTCTGAGGTTTTCATTGAACACACTTCTGTTAGCCATGTTAAAAAAGTAGACGCGAATGAGCTATTTACACTTTTGTCATTAGTTTCTACTGCATACATTTGTGTGGTATTTGAATGAATCACAACCAGTGTGTACAAACTAGTAGAAACAAGCATGACAGGAAACTTGTTGGATATATTGTGCTGCTGTCTTATCATTAAGACCCTTTTAGCGTTTCAGCAATGACTTTTACATGAGCTCCCAATCACTTGAATCAATCGGATGTGTCGCAGTTCTTCAAAGCATCTTTTACTTCTCCTGTAGTCACCTTCGTGTCCATTTAAGCAAAAATGCAACTGTTCTTTCAGCGGATTTTATGAGATTGTGTAAGTGTACCCAATGTTGAGTGTATATCCACATACATTGTAGCTCCATTATGCTATATTAGTCCCAACGACAAGCCCACACACAGCTGTTTCCTCTGCTGTTAAAAGTTCTTGCTTTGTGTTTCTGCTTCTCTTTTGAACACAGAAGGCTGATAGCTAGACTTGATTTTTGTTTCCCCATATTTAGTATCTCATCGCCTGTCTCCTTTCCATCCATTGTTTTGCTTTCTTTAGGAAGCGGTGCCAAAGTTAAGTAAATAGCAAATGTGTGCAGGAAAGGTACCAGTATTCTTCTGCCCACCCTTGTTTTTTCCAATTGTTTGCACTTGCTGAAAAAGTGGCTTGTTTACATATGTGCTTGTAAGTTCAACCATAGTGGCATGATCCATTTTCATTTTAAATGTTTGTGTTCCAACATCGTTATCTTTTCAGTGGCTATTGACACCACTCTGTTTTTAACTGAAAATTGATCAAAACAGTAGTGCAATTGAACTGTTAACATGTTTAATCAGGTTAATCACAGCTTTGCTGTAGATCCATTTGAATTAATTATGGTCAAATAGCATTCTATTTTTCTCTTTGTGTTTCATTTTGCATGAGCCAAGAGACTCAAAAAAGAATTGAATATATATGCACTTAACGTCTTTATGAAGTACCTTTAACATCATAATTAATGTTAATAAAAAACTGTGTTTTTCTAAACACACTTTTCATCATTGTGAACCTGTTGATCCTTTTGTGTTATTATTGTAATATTTTCTGCTGGAAGTCTTTGGGCGAAAAGAAAACTTCTTACTGCAGATTGTGCATAATAGTTAATGTATGTTGACTGTTCCGTTGTGGGTTTTTTTTAGTACAAAGTAACATTTTCGGCATTCAGTAGACTTTGTAGATGTTTTCTACGGAATGCTTCTCTCATAACGTGGCAAAGGTGAAGTGCGTCCATATACTGTATCTTCTCTTCTCTTTCTTCCCGGTGTAGAGATATACTGTATTAATGTTTTGTATTGCGTCTTGTTTTCTGGGTGAAAAATCAAAACCGTGTCCCTTACAAAGATGCTAGTTCCGATTGAATCCCCTTTGTGCTTTTCCACCCACCCCTCTTCCACATGCAACTGTGATTGGATATTTTATCCCACCCGCCTAAAGACAAAATTAAATATGATTGTATTTGGTCGCTCTCAACATTTTTGTCTCATTTTAATTTGTTGACAAAATTTAGTTATTGTTTTTGTTAATGTGCTTTTGTTTTCATTCATTATTGTCCTAATTCCGTCAAGGGAAAATAGGTCGTTGACGATAACTAAGACGAGTCAACAAAATGAACACTGATTGAAACACGTCAAAGACAGCATCTTCAGCTTCACAATATTTATATGGATAAATGTTCTTCCTTTGGACATTCGTGACTGCATCCCACGGACACTGGCTGCAGCTTGTGTGATGCGGACTATGACTCGCGCGGTAGGCTGCTAACAGGTGGGACATATTTGTAATGGTTTGTTTCTCTAATTTGGTTGTCTACCCCTCTCTGCTTCGCTATTTTTGTTGTTTATTTTTTAGTTTTGATGGTTGGAATGCATGATTGTGTCGATCTCCAGGTGGCGCTCAAACGCGCCTGTCAACTGTCAAATCAAAACCTATGTTTGTTTCTTGTGTAAAAGAACTATGAACTACAGAGTGTAACAATATATTAACTCTTTTTGCTCACATCCACAACCCTGTGACAAAATGCTCGTAACTCAAATTACACTTGTAACTTAAAGCATAACAAGATGCTGAGAGACCACTTGCATTCATTTCATTTGTAACCCAAATATGGCTTGGATTTTACGAAATCCGGCTCAGGTCCCGCCCAATAAATGTGTGTGGTGGTCAAGCTCTGTTCTCAATGGGTACTAAAAAATAAAATGCCCTATGCTTGTGAATTTTTCAAATCGTGAAAAGGATAAATGTTCTTTGAGAGGTAATCAAAAAGTGCGGAAGAGTGCAAGATTTTAGAAAAATATGAGAAAAGCAGCTCACACTCTAGTCCCAGGGAACACAGTTAAAGGATGCAAGAGTTTTAAGGGGCGCCGGAAGTTGACCAAACCGTCAGTGGTCCTGTCCTGGACTGTGCTGAAAACGTAATTTAAAGTTGGCTGTTAGGTGAAGTGGTCACGTTGTTAAAGGTTTGTTTGATGTACTTTTAACGTTTATTATTTCCCATTTAAATATTATTTTGACATTATGTGTATTTTTTTAACACGTTTGCTACAAGTGTTTCAAAAAGCTCCAACTTGGCATGTATAAATAAAACAAAGGAAATGTAAGTTAAGCTTTTACCAAAGGCAACTTTCATAAATTAAGCTTTCAGCACATACATAACGTTGACATCTTTATTTATATTATGATTAAGACGGAGAAAAACGCTCTACTCGTAAACGGCACTTGCAACAGATACAAACATGGCAGTTGACGTGAAGTTAAATCATGAAATGCAACTTTACTTGAGCAAAAACAACGCTAAAGTATGAGTCTTGGTACCAATTTATTTTACCCAGCCACACACAAAGAAGTTGTAGACCTCCATGCTTTTCCAAGTTTCCATCTGTTTTGTTGTAGCTCAACAAAACAGAGATAAAACTGTTTTGTTGTATCTCTGTTTGAGATACAACAAACAGAGATTTAGTTATATCTAAATCTCTGTTTAGATAAAACTAAACAGAGATTTAGTTGTGGGACATACATCTTTGTGTATGTCCCAGACATACACAAAGATGTGTATGTCTGGGAACGCGACCGACGTACAATCCTTGATATCACTCGATATCAAGGATTGATAAAATATCGGGGTCTATTCCATTGCAGTTTGATTTTTTTGCACACATCTGCTTTTTGCAAGAATATTTAAGCCTCTTTTGTACTCAGATAGTTTGCGCGCTGCTTGCTCTACAACAGTTATCTTGGCTTGGTTGATCTCCACTGGTTTTCACGTGTTGAAATACAAGCAATCGACAGAGAAATTTGATTTTGAAGTTTGTTCAAGAAACGACCCAATAAGACAATCAATATGTTTGCAGGCATGTGGTAGCATCTTTATAAAGTGACATTGAACGAATAGCCTGGCAGACATGTAAAAGCATTTTCAGTTATTTTTCGTATGGTAGTCATTTGTCATTGTTATGCATAACACAATGAAAAAAAAACTCTCTGTTTCTACACTTTTTAAACTATATTTAGTTCCCATTATTATTCTTCTGGTTCGAGCATAATCAGTGTGTTGATTGCGGAACTTAAATTCAACAGGCACAAAGACCAGATGGTCTTTTCTCCACAAAATTTAATCTGTTTATTAAAAGATCATACATTAACAATGAACCCCCTGATACCGTTTGTGGCCACTCCCTCCACTGCGCACATACTAAACCCAGAGGAAACAGCTGTGTATGTTCAGTACTGTATGTGTATATATGTGTGCAGACAGATGAGGGAGCCCAAGCCAACATTTCCAGTTAAAACGGCCACATCTTTTGCCAACAATAACATGATTGGCATGATACTGCGCAAGAGACTATGGGTCAAGCAGAAAGGGCAAATTACTGGGGAGGTTATTAGTACTCTTCCATTGCCGCCCCCTCCTTCAAAGCATAATTAACAGGAACAACAACAGGAACTTGAAACATTTTAATATCGGACAATACTGAGGTCTACTGACTTGGCATCAGCATGTGAAATGACACACTGGAATGTTGTTTTGAAAGGAACTTATTTAGCTCCTACGACCATTTAAAACAGTTAGGGACATTTATTTCGAGAGACTCGCAAATAACTGGGAGAGAGCTGTGACATATTTTTGTTGTAGCTACAGAAATGAATTCAGTTATTTGGATGTAGCTGATGCAAGAAAGGGTAAGACCTTGGCATCCAAGCTGATTTATTTGAATCCAAATACATATACGCACTCGTGAGTTTTTTGGAAATGGAAACAAACACAAAATCTACCATTGTTTAAAATAATTATCCATGTGTCTTCTTAAAATAGGTCAACAGCAGCAACTGTAATACGGATTCAGTCATTCATTTGTCCATGTACAAACACATTGACAAAAACAAGAGTGCTTGTTTTGTTTGGCATCTTTGGCTTGTTGTAATAAGTGTCAGGAATACTAGGGATGTCCCGAACGACATTTTTGTCCTCTGATCCGATTTCGATACTTTGACAATAGATTATAGAACTGAAAATGTTTTATACTAAGTAACTAAAATAAAAACACAAACACACAGAGTATGGGGTATCGGACTGTCTGATTTTGGCGGTCCGCTCCCTGTATGATCAGTGTCAGAGCTTGGTCCGCATTGCCGGCAGTAAGTCGGACACGTTTCCAGTGAGGGTTGGACTCCGCCAAGGCTGCCCTTTGTCACCGATTCTGTTCATAACTTTTATGGACAGAATTTCTAGGCGCAGTCAAGGCGTTGAGGGGATCCGGTTTGGTGGCTGCAGGATTAGGTCTCTGCTTTTTGCAGATGATGTGGTCCTGATGGCTTCATCTGGCCAGGATCTTCAGCTCTCACTGGATCGGTTCGCAGCCGAGTGTGAAGCGACTGGGATGAGAATCAGCACCTCCAAGTCCGAGTCCATGGTTCTCACCCGGAAAAGGGTGGAGTGCCATCTCCGGGTTGGGGAGGAGATCTTGCCCCAAGTGGAGGAGTTCAAGTACCTCGGAGTCTTGTTCACGAGTGACGGAAGAGTGGATCGTGAGATCGACAGGCGGATCGGTGCGGCATCTTCAGTAATGCGGACGCTGTATCGATCCGTTGTGGGGAAGAAGGAGCTGAGCCGGAAGGCAAAGCTCTCAATTTACCGGTCGATCTACGTTCCCATCCTCACCTATGGTCATGAGCTATGGGTTATGACCGAAAGGACAAGATCACGGGTACAAGCGGCCGCAATGAGTTTCCTCCGCCGGGTGGCAGGGCTCTCCCTTAGAGATAGGGTGAGAAGCTCTGTCATCCGGGGGGAGCTCAAAGTAAAGCCGCTGCTCCTCTACATCGAGAGGAGCCAGATGAGGTGGTTCGGGCATCTGGTCAGGATGCCACCCGATCGCCTCCCTAGGGAGGTGTTTAGGGCACGTCCGACCGGTAGGAGGCCACGGGGAAGACCCAGGACACGTTGGGAAGACTATGTCTCCCGGCTGGCCTGGGAACGCCCCGGGATCCCCCGGGAGGAGCTGGACGAAGTGGCTGGGGAGAGGGAAGTCTGGGCTTCCCTGCTTAGGCTGCTGCCCCCGCGACCCGACCTCGGATAAGCGGAAGAAGATGGATGGATGGATGGAAACACATTTTTATGAAGCTTATTTTATTACATCTAGAATGTTTTCTAGTATTGTTGTCAATCAGATGATGTATTCAATTTGTGGTAACGAATGCTGCATGCCATTTTTTTTCTGAAATAATGTGGCAAGTGCACATTTGAGTAAACAAAAGCAAACAACTCTTATGGATTCCCATTGAAATTATGTGGGGTTTGCCCTCAAAGCCTTCCTGTATCCTGAGACTTCCTGCCTGAGTTTGTAAACAATAATGAAAACCACCCAAAAACTATTTTGTAATAAGTAACAAAAAAAAATTATGATCCACTTTAGTAATGTTTTTATACTGATACTATACTATGTATCAATAGTGTTGCCGTTTGGACTAATCACCTCTACTTTATATTGTAGCTTAATGTGTCATCCTGTTGTGTGTGTGTGTGTGTGTGTGTGTGTGTGTGTGTGTGTGTGTGTGTGTGGTATGCTTAGTGAAGTGAAGTGAATTACATTTATATATATATATTGTAGCTTAATGTGTCATCATGTTGTGTGTGTGTGTGTGTGTGTGTGTGTGTGTGTGGTATGCTTAGTGAAGTGAAGTGAAGTGAATTACATTTATATAGCACTTTTTCTCAAGTGACTCAAAGCGCTTTACATAGTGAAACCCAATATCTAAGTTACAGTTAAACCAGTGTGGGTGGCACTGGGAGCAGGTGGGTAAAGTGTCTTGCCCAAGGACACAACGGCAGTGACTAGGATGGCGGAAGCGGGGATCGAACCTGCAACCCTCAAGTTGCTGGCACGAGCTATACCGCCCCTTAGCCATTCCTTTTCCTATCGTCATTTAATGATTATTAAGAATAAAACGTAGTTTATTTTTCTGCCATGTTCTTGAGGACTATTATCTTAGAAGCAGCTTCACACTGTGGATACATGATGCATTTGTTACAACTTACTCTTAAATTTGAGCCGGTGTTCTGGCAAGACATGTACCGTCCTAGACTACATGCACCTCCGGCATGTGTTTGACAAGGAATACAGAAATGCAATTGTGTCTCCCTGAAAATGCATCCCTTGCGAATGAATCTTTTTTTTCTTGGATACAAGTGGTGGTTCATAGAAGCATGGCACTTAACACTTAGAATATGTCATCTACAAAATAGTATTCTAAGTTAAAGGAGACCTTTTATGCAAAATCAACTTTTCTTACATGTTGGTACCTGTTTTTGTGGAGTTGGGATCTGCATAAAACCTGTAAATTTCAAGATTCAAGATTGTTTATTGTCATATGCACAGTTAAACAGACCGTTTGCCGTACAATGAAAATCTTACTTTGCTAGTCCACCCTTCAACAAGTCACACGTACTTAGCTAAAAATAAAAAAAATGTATATACAAAGCACAGTAAATAACATAACATCATTGCACATTTATTGACAGTCAACAGTATAAATATGGAGGTGACATTTGGTCGCAGCAGCAGTTAAAGTGTCTTTAGTGATCAGAGGTGAAAAGTGTCTACAGTGATGGTTCAAAGTTCGGGAATGGTCATGGTAGCTGTCTTTTGTTCAAAAAGACAAAAATAAAACGGGGGGGGGGGCTAGCATTCACAAGCCTGATGGCCTGTGGGTAGAAACTGTTTGTCAGTCTCGTAGTCCTGGATTTCAGGCTCCTGTATCGTCTGCCTGATGGTAGAAGGCTGAAGAGACTGTGCTGGGGGTGTGTACTGTCCTTTATGATGTTGTGTGCTCTCCTGGTGGCCCTGGTAGAGTACATGTCCTGTAGTGAGGGGAAGGCTGCTCCTGATATGTACTGAGCAGTTTTAATCACTCGCTGGAGTGCCTTCCTGTCCTTAGCAGTGCAGTTTCCATACCAGACTGTGATTGAGCTGGTAAGGACACTCTCAACCGTACTTCTATAGAAGTTGCTGAGAATTTTGGGTGGCATGCCAAATTTCCTCAGCCTTCTTAGGAAGTACAGTCGCTGCTGGGCTTTCTTTATTGTTTGTTAGGTGTTGTGATCCCAGGTGAGGTCCTCGCTGATGTGAGTCCCGAGGAATTTAAAGGTTTTCACCCTGTCCACCTTTATCCCTCCTATGTACAGAGGTGTGTAGTGGGTACTCCTTCTCCGTGGGTCAATTTGAAATCAAAACATGGAGGCATGGCGGAGATATTTATGAAATAATCTTGCCTTTTTTCATACTTCCTCCAAACAAGCCAAACAAGCCAAAGTTTGTGACGTTTGTCCCATTTTGAAGTCAGCAGAAGATCTTTGGGTGAGTCCATCATTGTCGCCTGACGGTGTAGTCAATAAGCTCCTTCTTTTTCTTTATTGTTGTGGGGCAGACTAGCTTGTACATGCACATACATCCTCCACTGTTGCCATTTCTAATACAAAGTAGCATTTAGTTTTAACTTATATCTGTCAGTAGACTCAATATGAAAGTGCTGCAAACTACAGCATGGCTTGCGGGAAGAAGACTCAGTCGAAGGAGAGCCACATAAATATGACCGGCCCACAAAACGTCTTGAAAATGGTCTATAATCTATCCAAAATTTTGACCAAATAACCAGTAATACATGTTATTTAGACCACAGGAAGTGTTTTGAATGTAGGAAAAAATTATAATATGACCCTTTCAAGTGACTATAATACAGCTATTTGTTTTTTGCGTGGGCATAGTTTCCCCATGTAGTATTGGAAAATGCTTTTGTCAGGATCTCAACAACCATGGAGAAATATGGCTCATACTTAACAAAAATACAAGCAATATCACATAGTATTGTTAATAGTGATGTCCGATAATGGCTTTTTGCCGATATTCCGATATTATCCAACTCTTTAATTACCGATACCGATATCAACCGATATATGCAGTTGTGGAATTAACACATTATTATGCCTAATTTGGACAACCAGGTATGGTGAAGATAAGGTAGTTTTTAAAAATTTTTTTATAAAATAAGATAAATTAAAAACATTTTCTTGAATAAGAAAGAAAAACAATATAAAAACAGTTACATAGAAACTAGTAATTAATGAAAATTAGTCAAATTAACTGTTACGGACTGTATCCCTTGCGGACTGTATTGATATATATTGATATATAATGTAGGAACCAGAATATTAATAACAGAAAGAAACCACCCTTTTGTGTGAATGAGTGTAAATGGGGGAGGGAGGTTTTATGGGTTGGTGCACTAATTGTAAGTGTATCTTGTGTTTTTTACGTTGATTTAATAAAAAAAAAACAAAAAAAAAACGATACCGATAAAAAAAAAATATATATAATAATATAATAAATCGATAATTTCCGATATTACATTTTAACGCATTTATCGGCCGATAATATCGGCAGGCCGATATTATCGGACATCTCTAATTGTTAACAAATAGGTACTAGCAATGTTGTACTCGTGTTGCATCTCCCCTCTGTATCTCTCCAACACGATGGTTATGCCAATGCTCCAGTGTGGGTGACCCCTGTGTTCACCTGATAGCTTAAAGACAACCATCTTGTTGTATAAATGTAAAGAACTGGCAACAAACAACATAGTTTAAAATAGTTACTCATTCCACATTGGTTGTTGCTGATGTTTTCTTCATTACGCTTGACCTCCAGGTGTTGTCTCTTTAGAACAGTTTCACAGACGCTGCTGAAACTAAAATTTATATTAATACCTTTAGGAAGCAATTAAGTGCATTTAATGAACCAGGGTATTTTGATTGTTAGACCAAGGTGAACGGTTTTCAATTAATTGCATAATGAAGCAAATGCTCACTCAATGTGTGCTCTCTCTCTCTCTCTCTCTCTCTCTCTCTCTCTCTCTCTCTCTCTCTCTCTCTCTCTCTCTCTCTCTCTCTCTCTCTCTCTCTCTCTCTCTCTCTCTCTCTCTCTCTCTCTCTCTCTCTCTCTCTCTCTGTGTATTATGGTTTGTATCTGATCATATATGATGGATAGATGTGTTTTAGGTGTAGATGGCTGCAGAAGTCATTAGTGCAGCCTATTGTCAATAATGATGGGCCTTGAAAACTATTTTATCTTTACAATTATGTCACCATTTTTAATCTTCGCTGGCCAATGCACACCTTTAAATGCATCCTTTAACTGTAACACACACCCACAAAGTCTCCAATTAGCCCAACACTGTTTCCACTCTCGGAATGACCACATGCATCTTTCTGTCCAACTCCACTCGGCTAATGATAGTGACAGTTGTGTGTTTGCGTGTGTGTACTTGTGCGGGCCACTGCGCTCCTGCAAGTGTAAATGTATTTAGATTTGCCTCATGATCCAGGATATGTCGTAACACATAGCTGAGGCAGACAATCAACTATTTCCAGACCTGCAGCTAAATGACAGTTCGCTCATTAAGCTGTAGCAGCGAATGTTGCTCTAATTTAGCATGAAGCCGAATAAGTCCCCTGTTGCTGTTTGTGACCTTCACCTTCCTGGAATGCATGCTTATAAGGCGGTTGGTTAATTTAATTCTTGTAAGTGACTGTGATGAGATAGGTGATGAGCTTCTGTCGGCCTTGGAGCAAACATTCAATGACAAGCAAACTACTTGCTGTAATTATAGTGAGGACCGATCAACTTTTGAAATGTATCACTTTGGCTTAAACTGCTAACAACTTAAATATAGCCACACTTACAAATTGTATTTACCGTATTTACTTGTCCTTAATTTACATTATAGCCAATACAATGACTGGCTATCAGCATCAGAATTTTATGTGCAGATTACATTCAATTGAAACATTGCTTTCACATCAACAGGCCTCTTTTTGATTGTTGAAGACATCTTTAGTTAAAAATTTTAGTTGCAAGTTTCTCTTTTTAAGCCCCTGGAAGTTGGGCTGTCACAGTTATGTTGATTTTGCTGTTTGCATCTAAGGGTGTGACGTACAGGCATGGTACAAGGTTTACTTTCTGTAAACTTGCAGAATAAAACATGGGTCACGGTTTTCAATTCTGTTTTGGTAGTTTTTTTGGGTGTACCATTTTTTTTTTCCTCTCAAAGTTCATTCCTTATTTTGCTTGTCAGCAAAGGTGGGTAGTTAGTCACACGCTACATTTACCCCGTTGTCGTGATCGTCATTTGTCAGCGAGCCTTCTTCCGGCAGGCACTGTCACATGACTCTGATTTGCCAATCCAACCTTTTATGACGTTTGATTGCATTCCGCTAATTAAACCCGAGTTTGGCATTTTTCCTTGCTATGACTAGCAAGCTGGTGGCAGTGTTAATGTTGTTGACTAAAAATGTTCGTCTTAGTTATTGTCAACAACATATTGTCCCTGACTAAAAAAGGACGCTAACGAATCACTGTGGACATGGTTCCAATAGGGATTATGGTAAAAGTTATTTTAGAGTATCTAAGATAGTCCATCATAAAGTAAAACAGTTAAAATAAACAAAAGCGCAGAGGAAGTTTCTGCTGTGTTAAAAGCCTGTCATTCATCAAGTAGAGCCGAGTCAACAACACGGTCATGTTACCAGAGACCACTTTGTCTGTATGAACTTAAAATAAACTGCTGTCAAAAATATATTTTTTAACTTTTTTGTATGCTCCATATGAGCTGTTTTTTTAAGGAAACTTATATATAATATATATTGTATAATAGATGTGTGCGTTGTTTTTGTTTACTGTGTAATCATAATGCCTCAAAGTTTATCATCAAGAATACCTCAATAAAGAATATTAATACACTAAATTAATAGATTGTATCTGGATATTGCTAAATATTGTTGAAAACTAAACATTGCTGAACATCAGTAAACATCAGTTTACGTCGTGAAGATCCAGTAGGAAAATGTGACTGGTGGATTATAGCGGTAGTAAGACAGTATTATCATGAACCTTGCTCACAAATACAGAGGCTGTCGTTATTTCCACCGGTGTTTTGAACATGGCCTATTTCAAACCGCCAATACCACCACAAAACATTGTACATGTTCCCGCGGTTCCCAGGGTTTTATGCCGGATGAGTGACGAATGACTAGTTGTTGTGCCCTATGTTAATAGGGTCTTTGGCCTGAGCACGGCGAAGCGCCGAACCGCTATCCAAACCATGAACGCCCCTTAAGTCATATGGTTGCAACCCAGCAATGGTGACATTTAAAGGTTAACTGCACTTCTTTTGAAATTTTGCCTACCGTTCACAATGAAACACATGGCAATTTTTTAAATTTTTTTCTAATGCATTCTAACCTGTTAATAAACGTAAATAAAGGCCCGCTTACAGCTTTACCAATGGGCATACTTGTCAACCTTGAGACCTCCGATTTCGGGAGGTGGTTGGGGGCGTGCTTAAGAGAGGAGGAGTATATTTACAGCTAGAATTCACCAAGTCAAGTATTTCATTTCATATATATATATATATATATATATATATATATATATATATATATATATATATATATATATATATATATATATATATAAGAAATACTTGACTTTCAATGAATTCTAGCTATATATATATATATATATATATATATATATATATATATATATATATATATATATATATATATATATATATATATATATCCATCCATCCATCCATCCATTTTCTACCGCTTATTCCCTTTTGGGGTCGCGGGGGGCGCTGGAGCCTATCTCAGCTACAATCGGGCAGAAGGCGGGGTACACCCTGGACAAGTCGCCACCTCATCGCAGGGCCAACACAGATAGACAGACAACATTCACACTCACATCCACACACTAGAGCCAATTTAGTGTTGCCAATCAACTTATACCCAGGTGCATGTCACAGGGAGAACATGCAAACTCCACACAGAAAGATCCCGAGGCCGGGATTGAACTCACGACTACTCAGGACCTTCGTATTGTGAGGCAGACGCACTAACCCCTCTGCCTCCGTGCCGCCCTTCATTGTTGAGTTAAGGGTTGAATTGTCCATCCTTGTTCTATTCTCTGTCACTATTTTTCTAACCATGCTGAACACCCTCTCTGATGATGCATTGCTGTGTGGCACGCACAAAAGTGCTTTCATCAAATGCACTGGAGTCTGGAATCTTCCATCTCTCCCAAGCATGGCCCAAAACCGGTCAATCTTTGCTTCTTGAGGAAGATCTTCACTGCCAAGCACTTGGTACTCCACTTCTTCTTCCCGTAGGCTATCCAGGTCCAATCGCAGCTGCGGCTTGGAACTTACAAGCGTATTTCTTCATCTTAATCGTCGTCGGCGTCGCCACGGCTGTATCTTCCTCGTTCTTCTGCTTCGTCTCCTTGTTGTGTGCGCAGTTGTGCACTGCACTCTCTAAAAGCCGTAGATGTTATTGTCACATATGCATGTACAGTAGATGGCAGTGTTGTCCTGTTTAAGAGTGTCACAACATTGCTGTTTACGGCAGACGAACTGCTTTACGGTAGACAAAAACATGACTGCTGCTGTTGTGTGTTGTTACCGCGCTGGTAGGACGTTAATGAAACTGCCTAACAATAAACCCACATAAGAAACCAAGAACTCGCCCTCGATCATTCTACAGTTATAACGTGATTGGGCAGGCACGCTGTTTATATTGTGGGAAAGCAGACGTGAAAACAGGCTGTCGACACGTCACTCAGGTCCGCATGGAGCTGGAGGGGGCGTGGCCTCCAGCTCCGCCTGAAATTAGGGAGATTTTCGGGAGAAAATTTGTCCCGGGAGGTTTTCGGGAGAGGCACTGAATTTCGGGAGTCTCCCGGAAAATCCGGGAGGGTTGGCAAGTATGCCAATGGGGAGTCCTCTGTTTCGCCCATAAAATCCAAAAAATAACCATTCAAAAATCGACAACAATACTCCATTTACATTTTGTAATTTGAACGTTAACCAAGTATTTCTTAGTGATGTTGTTATTATAAGCGCAAACTATTTATAGTGGCGCTGTGATCACAAGCCTGTGTACAATTTCGACATGATCGACTGGCGAGGTGTTTCGCTTTCTTGCCTCCTGGAAGTTTATTGTAGGTCATAAATCATGCATCTCACCTGGACAGAAGATGTCTCAGGACGTATTCCGACAAGTTAGTACATTTTGACAGCCATGTAGGACCCGGAAATGGCGAGAATGACACGAAAATGATCAAAATACGTAAATATTAAATCTTATTACAAATGTGCCCGTTACTACATTACATATATATTTACATCATGTATATAAAACCTCGGTGGAGGTGTTTGGATGTTTTTTAAGGGCTTTATAGGTGGAACAGAGCGGCTCCCAAAGGCTCCATTGTAAGCTGACTTTTGATCGCACTTAGAATGCAAAAAACTATATCATCCATTGTCATTTCTCTCATAATGATTGTGAACGATAGGCAAAAAATAAAAATGCAATTCCCCTTTAATGTACCTTTATGTATTGCAAATAGTTCAATTAATAATGATTAAACATTGGTTAACTATCTTATAGATCATGAGCAAATGTCTATCCCTGTTGATTTGTCTTCCAGGTTGTAGCTCTGAATGGGGGTTCTATCAAATCCAATTAATGATAAACAGGTGATTCCCTGAAGAGAAGTTGTAGTCACAGTAAAGTGTCCTCTTGGGTATCGTGTGATAGTTACAACAATAAGGTCGGATTATCTATACATTTACAGTAAGTAGTGGCTCATTTCAATGCAGATGGGATAGATAATGGTATAATCTGTGTGTTCATAGTTGGACTTCACAGCAGGAAGATGTGATGTAACTCACCTCTGACTTTATTAAAAATATAGGTGGCACGGTACAGAGCTGTGTGCTGACATTATCCATAAAAAAACGACCCTTAGGCGTAAAAATCCAAAATATTACTAAACTAATGTTTTATTCCATCCTATATTGCATTGTAACGCAGAACTGACAATTGTGGTAGTTGCAATAGCAGCATGTTGGGTGGACCATATGCAATAAAATGTCAAAACATGCTGGGCTTTAGTTGTTGTATCAAATGTTTTTCTGTTTTGATTGCAGAGGGAGTGTGTGAAATCTGGCTAACCAGTGAAGACACGGGAGCGTATGGTCGAGATATCGGGACTGACCTGCCAACCCTGCTGTGGAGGCTGGTGGCAGAGATCCCTAAAGGGGCCATGCTAAGGCTGGGCATGACCAACCCACCGTATATCCTGGAACATCTCGAGGTATGACAATCCCAAACAACTACTACTCAATAGTACCAAGAAATATTCTTATAAATTCTAAGACATTTCAAAAACTTAAACCAATTTACCAGTTGACAGCCTTTGCTTCCCTGTTGTTTTGTCCCTGTGGTTTATTGTTATCCCTTCCAGTGCACAAATATTGCTTTGTCTAGATTTCATAAACTAAATGCCTTTCTGTTTTGCTTAGCAAGCAGTATAGCTGCAAATCTCCATTCATTAGTGCAGTTCATTCTCTAATGAGTCAATTAAGGACCATTGTGTCCTCTTTAGTAGCCTCATTTTATCAGTCATTATTGCCTTCCCTAATGGAACAATGGACATTGTTATCCACTCTTTTGCTCTTCATTCAGTCTGCACTTCACCATGTGCCTGTCAGTCTGACTTACTATCATTGAAATCTTGAAGTTTTCATTCTCTTTGTCTATCTTGATTCATTTCTAAATCCATTGTCTATGTCTGCGAGTAGTAATGGCACATCATGTTTTCACCAGTTTCAATAGGCTTCCTAGCCTCTGCTTTTAAATAACGTAGTTTTAGGAGCAAGGGGAGGAAACGGAAACCAAAATGCTCAATGGCGTGTTGGGGATAGGTTGATAATTTCCTAATTTGTTGGAATTATTTATGTAAATAACAAGATAACTGCCTCATAATTGTGGTCAAACAATGTAACCATTTTAAATGTATATTAATGCATTCGGTTGTCAGCAACATCAAGGTCAACTCTCTTCAATTGAAGTGTTTTGGGGGCATGACGTCTTCCTTTGCTATTATTTTTAGTTTGTATATTCCGGAGAACCAGCATCCTCTGCGTGGAAATTGAGTTTTTTGCAAGTATTTTTGTCAGCATTACATGCACTATTTTTTTTTTTTAACCCACTGCCAAAAAAGCTAGTCAAAGATCCGCTATATATGACAGTGCTGTTTTTAGGAATATGCTGCAAGTTCTTTTTGACTCAACTCGTTGGACGGTTTGGTGTCCATCCTGGAAATCTTTAAACTACTGCTGTCAAATTATTATTTTTTAAATATTTTAATCGGGGCTTCACGGTGGAAGAGGGGTTAGTGCATCTGCCTCACAATACGAAGGTCCTGAGTAGTCTTGGGTTCAATCCCGGGCTCGGGATCTTTCTGTGTGGAGTTTGCATGTTCTCACCGTGACTACGTGGGTTCCCTCCGGGTACTCCGGCTTCCTCCCACCTCCAAAGACATGCACCTGGGGATAAGTTGATTGGCAACACTAAATTGGCCCTAGTGTGTGGATGTGAGTGTGAATGTTGTCTGTCTATCTGTGTTGGCCCTGCGATTAGGTGGCGACTTGTCCAGGGTGTATCCCGCCTTCCGCCCGATTGTAGCTGAGATAGGCTCCAGCGCCCCCCGCGACCCCAAAGGGAATAAGCGGTAGAAAATGGATGGATGGAAGATTTTAATCACTTTTTTTAATTTTATTTAGATTGATCATGACTAGTTACAGAGCATTGCATAATTTAAATCAATTTAAAAAAAAAGAGAGACTTGTCTTTTGACACAATCAGTTTTATTGTCAGAATGTCATACAGGAACATTTTTTTAATGTTTTACTTGAATGCATGTAATTTATTTGTTCAGAACTTGATAACATGTATTAATTGAACTGACCGCTGACCGTATAACAACCCATACCATTTTTTTAGGTAAAGGAGCGTTGATAATGCCATGTTTTTTTTTGTGATTACCGTATTTTTCGGACTATAAGTCGCAGTTTTTTTCATAGTTTGGCCGGGCTCCAGTGCGATTTATATGTTTTTTTCCTTCTTTATTATGCATTTTCGGCAGGTGCGACTTATACTCCGGTGCGACTTATACTCCGAAAAATACGGTAATCAAATGAGTTATTTCATTATTTCTGACAGCCGTACTTTAAGCCCAGTAAAGTTCAGTTTAGTTTTTATTATTATTTTGGTCTTGTTTAACCTTTTGGAATGAGTCTAAAAAGATATGATGATCTGAGTTTACATTAGGTAAAAATAAAATCATTATGAATTAATCAACCAAATCTATGACTATCATGTCTTCCATCTCTTTAATTAGAATAGAAAACAATTGGTTACATTGAAAGTAGTTGAAGCTACTTTTGGTCCTCATTGTTTTTCTTTTCTTTATACTTTCTTGTGTAGTCTTTATACTGTAAAATTCTAGGTGTTCATCTCTGAGGAAATTCATTATAAAATGTAGAATAGCAAATTAAAAAGGGAGAAAGGGAGGACATTGAGGGCTCTAGACAGGGAATTTTAACCTAGAAAAAAGAGAAACAACTTCACAACATTTATGCATTTGAATCAAACAACCAAAGATGATTAGAAATGAGGGCAGAAGTGTAAAAAAAAAACTTTGGATGAAGGCCCGGGGATAGATACGAGGGGTAAAGACGAGTGGGAACAGAGCTGTGGGATGTAGCAGTGGAGGTTGTAATTAACCAGGGGTTAATGGAGGTGGCTAATTGTCCCCCACATGTATAGGTAGGTTTCTGCTTGGCTACATTACAATTAAAAACCACCCTCCTAATGATAGGGAATAACAATTAACCGATAATTAGAAATATGCTTGGATGACACACAAGCTTGCTCTCTGTGTGCGTATGTTAAGAATAATTTCATATGCTACCAGCCCTTTTATTGTTAATGTCCATGCATTACACTGAATTGTATCTCTTTTCTTTTTCATTCCTCAGTCAATTAACCTACATAAGAAAAGATAAGAGTCATCTTCTTTAACTTATCATTGCCTTTTGTTGCTCTTGTCCCCCATTTACCCTGATCCCACTCCCCTTCCACCCTCACTTCACTTCTTGATTTCCCACTCACTTCCACATTGTTTCTTGACCTACTTGGAAGCTTCATATATGATTATTTAAAGGCCAATATGGTGTTATCTTTGTTATTTGAGGGGACATACATTAGTATTGTAATTGCACACTGTAGTTGACTGCCATGAAACTGGGATCGATTCCTACTGAATTCTTCCAATCTACACATTTGATCTGAACGTGCACGTATCCTGGGAGTATTCTGCGCATACATCCTTAGGATCTAAGGGAAAAACATGAAATACATGTTTTAACACAAATACAAGGGTCAAAAGACGGTTATTATGTTGCTATGTGATTGATCGAAGACCATTATTGGATGTAGTCAGCATTTTACTGTGAGTCAGCTGGGATAGGCTCTAGCCCTTGTTTTGACTCTACGCAAGGTGAGCATTATAGAAAAAAGATTGGGTTTACTTGTTGTGACTTTATATAAAGGCAATTAGAATTATACATTATGCCCCATATAATGCTCATACCAATGATCTGTTCATAATGAGTACCGTATTTTTCGGACTATAAGTCGCTCCGGAGTATAAGTCGCACCGGCCGAAAATGCACAATAAAGAATAAAAAAAACATATGTACATCGCACTGGAGTATAAGTCGCATTTTTGGGGGAAATTTATTTGATAAAATCCAACACCAAGAATAGACATTAGAAAGGCAATTTAAAATAAATAAAGAATAGTGAACAACAGGCTGAATAAGTGTACGCCATATGACGCATAAATAACCAACTGAGAACGTGCCTGGTATGTTAACGCAACACATCATGGCAAGAGTCAGTCCACCCCAGGGCAGCTGTGGCTATGAAAGTAGCTTACCACCACCAGGTGTGAACGAATGATGGGTTCTACATGTAAAGCGACTTTGGGTACTTAGAAAAGCGCTATATAAATCCCAGTTATTATTATTATTATTATTAAGAGTCATTCAAATAACTATAACATATAGAACATGCTAAACGTTTACCAAACAATCTGTCACTCCCGATCGCTAAATCCGATGAAATCTTCCCCCTCGTTGTCGCTCCTGGTATGCGCCGCTAGCGTCCATTCTTTCTGCTGCTCGATCGCCGTTCTCTGGTGCATATTTCACTACGTCCAGCTTGTAATCTGCAGTATATGATTTCCTTTTTGGTGCCATTTTAGTTCAGTCCTTCTCAGTTTTTATAAGTTACCGCCAATGTTGCTGTGATCTATTTTAATAGCTACGGCAGTAGCGTATAGCATATAGCAGTTAGCATTCCAAAACCCACAATGCACTTCTGCCATGACCCGCCTCCGCCGAATTTTTATTGGTTGGCGTGTGAGTGACGATTGCTGACGTGTGTGTGACGATTGCGGACATTTTCTTTGTCGCTCACGCGAATTAGATAAATAATATTTGATATTTTACGGTAATATGTTAATAATTTCACACATAAGTCGCTCCGGAGTATATGTCGCACCCACGGTGAAACTACGAAAAAAACCTCGACTTATAGTTCGAAAAATACGGTAATTTTCTTAAACTACATGATATAATCCAATACAGTAGCCTTCAAGTTATGTTTATGGCCTCACAAAAGGTTCTACCTGCAAATATACAGAGTCTGTTTTCACTCAGAGATGGTCCACATGAACTCAGGAGTGTCCTGAAATTCAAACATAACATGATAAATTTCACATTCAAGGCTCAAACGTTATCTATAGCGGGGGTGAAAATGTGGGACAATGTGAGTGGAGAAATTAAACTGTCTTCTAGCCTAAGAGTGTTCAACCTTGCGGTAAAAAATGTGTTGTTTGGAAACTATCAAAAACATGACTAGTTGTTTGGACTATCTCAACTGTGGGACACAGGTGCAAAATAACTCACTGTGGAATAAGGGACATAACACACCAGACAAGGCTTCAGAAGACAAAAGATACCCAGGCAATATGGAGCTAATCTACCGGTCGCTCAATGCTATTGACAAAAAAAACCAAAAAAACGTGTCATTATCATCCATTAAACTTGTTCTGAAATTGTCACGTATCCATCAAATCTGCTGTTGAAACTTGGACTATATAACCAACATACGTATATATTCAGCATATAAATTGATTGTGAATTAGGGGTGGGACATGGATAAGCATTCTTTCTTTTTTCCCGTATCCCTTTTCGGTGGGTGCCGTTGCTTGTCTGTCAAATTACAAAGAGTGTTGCTATATATGGGTTGTACTTGTATAGCGCTTTTCTACCTTCAAGGTACTCAAAGCGCTTTGACACTACTTCCACATTTACCCATTCACACACACATTCACACACTGATGGAGGGAGCTGCCATGCAAGGCGCTAACCAGCACCCATCAGGAGCAACGGTGAAGTGTCTTGCTCAGGACACAACGGACATGACGAGGTTGGTACTAGGTGGGGATTGAACCAGGGACCCTCGGGTTGCGCACGGCCACTCTTCCACTGCGCCATGCCGTATATGTCTGTCTGACGGAATAAATACATTCATTCATTCATTCAGTGGAACTTTCAAATGAAAACACAAAAACTATGCCTTAAAAGTCACACAAAAAGTTGATTGTGCAACCGCGAAATGTCAGAATCTGCTCCTCAGTATTAAAAGTGCTAGTGTATCATTACTTTTAAGACGAGAATGATACTGTATGTACAGTAGAGAGCCTGACAGTTTTTGACATTGCATATCATCTGGTTTAAGAATGCAGCACTCTGGTCCAATTTGCAAAAGAGCTGTAGAGAAAATAATTACCCATTGTTACTTGAGATAGGTATAATTTGCTAGTAACAAATCGGTACTTTAAAAACGGTGCCGATGCCTAAACGGTGGCCAAACTGGTACTTAAAAAATGTAAAACATGCACATTTTCGTAACATTGAAGTTAAAACGCTCGGTAATTTCAATACTTCAATGATACAAATAAAATTATAACTGAGTAATACATTCAAAAATAACAAATTGTCATAATTATTAGAGCAATACAGATCATAGAGAACTTGCAAAAAATGACTTACTTGAGATGTAATGTTTGATGCTCAAAATTCTGGGCCCTTGTTCTTGAATACAACATTGCTCGCCGTAACCGTCGTTGGTGCATAATGAGAAAGTGTTGTGTTGTTGTTGATGTGGCTACTGGCTAAGATAGCGCTGCGGTGCTAACAGCGATAAAGGGGCAGCTGTTGGCATATTAAAGTCGGCAATAAAGTTTAAAAAGAGCGTCTGACTCTGTGTAATTCTGTCAGGACGCTACGTTACTTAAAATACGTTACTTGTACAATAACACTGCCAAGCTTTTGTTGCAGGTGGCTGAATCTGCAGTCACTTAGCACTGAAATAAGGTACTAATTGTTTCTTCTTTTTTTAGTTTGGTTACTACCGTGTAAATCAGTACCGGTGCCACATCTCTGATCAATACATACAAAAGTGGAAGTGAGTAAAATGTTTCAAAATAAGAGTCACCGCATAGATGTGCATGAACTGAAACAATTCTTAACAGGTAGACCCAAATCTATTTGTGGCGGTCCACATTTTTTTGTGGCTGGCTGCCACAAGTAATTTGAGGTCGGCCCATAATTATTTGTTATTTGTCAATGTTTAATATTTGTTTCTCTTTTACAAATTCTAACTCTTTCTAATTGTTCTTTCACTATCTTTTCATCAATCCTTTTTCATCTTTTTTTCCCCCCATAATGGCGGTAATGACTGCAATCCGAACAATTTTGTGATCAAGGCCAATCGTTGATCTACCTGTCGTATTAAGTGAAGGCCAAATTACACTTTGTGCTCTATTCATTTGAAGAACACCAGCACTTATGCAGTAGAGCAGCTTCATAGCCAATGGCTATGATTGAAGCTGAAAATTCTACGTAACCTCTTCGCTTTCCCTCAAAAGTTCACCAATCCGAGCGCACTTGCACGCATTTTTCAGTGCTCTGTCTCCTTCTGACACCCAAGAACATGCAATTTCCTCTCATGTACTGCCTGTTTTTTTTCTTTCTTTCTGTCAGACAACCTCAGTACCATTTGCTGATTGGAGCAGTTACAGGCCCAGTCGACTCTCATGGTCCTCTGCTCTCTGACATTTTAGTTGATTGCGTTGAGCAATCAGCGGTTCCTTTTAGAGTAGTTTTAAGTAAAATGCCACATTTTTGTTCTTCACATTTCTGTCATTTTTACACTTTGCACTTCGTATTTTTTCATCATTCATCCCTGCTCTCCACCCTACCCACCTATTTATAACTTGCTAAATGGCTGTCAGAGGTGCACCAGTCTATCTTTTGATGGTCTAAGTTGTCTGTGTGCACACGTGATGATACCTGTGCGGCTTGCTTTTGCAAGCCTGCGTGTGATTGAATTGACCACGCGAGCAGCAAATGAGGTGTGAAAGTAGCCTCGTACGTAGCAATCAGCCAGGCTGAGATGAATGAAATCATGCTTGTCCATTAAACATTCTCCTCTCAGCTCTTCCAGGTTTGACCAGAGATCTATTAGATATGCCGCTCACACACTCCACACTGAGTGATGTGCAATAGTGGACTTACGCTGTAACTGTGCATGCAAGAAGGGTTTACTTAACATTTCGCTCTGCCTAATTGAACAAAAACTGGATCACTTTCAAGCAATATACTGCTTTAAACCATTAAGTCCAATGAGTCATAATGTCGTTAACACATTGTATAATGAAGGAATTCTTCAAATCTTCACATTTGATCTGAAAGCGCTCAAATCCCGGGTGTATTCTGTGGATACATCCTTAGGATTTAAGGGAAAAACATATAATACATGTTTTAACACATACACAAGGGTCAAAAGATGGGTATTCTGATGTTTCATGTTCAATTTAGTACACTGCTAAATGTAAAATATTAGTATTATCTAGAATAAACTTTGTTTAAACCAGGGGTCTCAAACACAATTTACCTGTGGAGGCCGCTGACGTTAGAGTTATATAATCACATTTTAATTACGTGATCTAATATGTTAACTGCATCTACCAACAACTACCGTGACTCTGTGCTATGTTAGGGCTGAAGTCATTATACATGTAAAAATGTATGTAAACATAGTATATTTCAGGGTTTCCATGAAGATTGTGTCACTGTGTCAAAAATATTTCTGGGCCTAACTGCACATCAACCCATACCCATCTTTCACCTTCACACCAAGATGTGCATACAAGCAGAGCTGGATGAGCACACACTTTCAGTGGATGCCATTCCACCAAGACCATTTCATTTTAATGAAGCCTCTGGGGGACTTTTTACATTAGCGGCTTAATGTGGCATTGTGTGAGGGACCCAATACCAAATGAAGCCCCACAGTAAAACTATTCTCAGATGCCTTTAGAATGTGAGCGCTACCTTCCCGCGTAGAATGTTGTCTGCACAAAGGCCGTACATTTCTAGGTTTTCCAGGGACCATAGGATATGTGGTTGTTTTTCAATTGCTTTTAATTTGATTCTAGACAGTTACGGGCAAAGTTAACCCTAAAAATGCACTAAGAGAACATGCACTTTAGCAGGGGGCTTGTCATCTACCAATTTAACAAGCCAAATCTCACTAATGTGCAGCTGTTTCCTGTCTTTGTTTTGCTCCACCTCACTAAACACAGTAGATGAAGGCAGAGGTATGCTGCACGCTTCAGAGCAGTTTGGTGCAGACACCTTTCTTCTTCGTCTAGAAAGTGTTGTTTTAATTGGCCCAATTTTTATTTGTTCCACTTGGCTGCAGATAGTTTTTGCGCTGTCCTGCTGTGAGTGTGGGTAAACTCACAGGTTGTAGTTTTATCACATTACACTTGAATGTTATTGAGAAAATATTCTCACTGATGAAGTAGCCTTAAGTGTAGTCCATCAAATTGCTGATATCAGTCTGTGATCTGAGTGAAGTTAAGGAAGAATGGAATATGTTATTCGGCAAATGTTCTTTCTCCAAAGGATTTTCTCAACAGTCTTAGAAGTTGGCAGGAAGATAAACAGTACAAACAGCTTTTATTTGTGATTGTTTGTTCAACACACGTGCTGTGCTTTTATGAAATAGTGACACAACCTTTAGACACTGAATAATTGTTATTTCTTGTTGACAAAATCGTAGTTCTAGGTTTTCTACCGTTGTTGTTCTTGGATTTTTTTCTTAAAGGGATTTCCAGCAGTTTTGATGACAGGAACAGGTGTAAACCTCTAGGGCGCAGCAGTACATAAGCCATATCCACTAACTTTTAGAAGAAAAACATATTTTTCCATATTAGCTGCAGATATATACATTGTGAAGTGAGTTATTTACACAGAAAGCTTTTGTAAAAGTTTATTTACACACCTTAATTGTTTGCAGACAGTGTTTGTAACACGGCAGTAAAACGGCTGATCAAACCAAACAGACGTCATCGTTATGGACTCACTAGCTGTGGAAGCTAGCTCTCCAAACAGCTAAACAGACTCAATAACTCCACAGTGACGTTTTGGTGAATTTACGAAACTGAAACAATACAAAATAAATGTAATTGCACAAACCCCGTTTCCATATGAGTTGGGAAATTGTGTTGGATGTAAATATAAACGGAATACAATGATTTGCAAATCCTTTTCAACCCATATTCAATTGAATGCACTACAAATACAAGATATTTGATGTTCAAACTCATAAACTTTTTTTTTTTTTTTTTTTGCAAATAATAATTAACTTAGAATTTCATGGCTGCAACACGTGCCAAAGTAGTTGGGAAAGGGCATGTTCACCACTGTGTTACATGGCCTTTCCTTTTAACAACACTCAGTAAACGTTTGGGAACTGAGGAGACACATTTTTTAAGCTTCTCAGGTGGAATTCTTTCCCATTCTTGCTTGATGTACAGCTTAAGATGTTCAACAGTCCGGGGGGTCTCCGTTGTGGTATTTTAGGCTTCATAATGCGCCACACATTTTCAATGGGAGACAGGTCTGGACTACAGGCAGGCCAGTCTAGTTCACACACTTTTTTACTATGAAGCCACGTTGATGTAACACGTGGCTTGGCATTGTCTTGCTGAAATAAGAAGGGGCGTCCATGGTAACATTGCTTGGATGGCAACATATGTTGCTCCAAAACCTGTATGTACCTTTCAGCATTAATGGTGCCTTCACAGATGTGTAAGTTACCCATGCCTTGGGCACTAATACATCCCCATACCATCACAGATGCTGGCTTTTCAACTTTGCGCCTATAACAATCCGGATGGTTCTTTTCCTCTTTGGTCCGGAGGACACGACGTCCACAGTTTCCAAAAACAATTTGAAATGTGGACTCGTCAGATCACAGAACACTTTTCCACTTTGTATCAGTCCATCTTAGATGAGCTCAGGCTCAGCGAAGCCGACGGCGTTTCTGGGTGTTGTTGATAAACGGTTTTCGCCTTGCATAGGAGAGTTTTAACTTGCACTTACAGATGTAGCGACCAACTGTAGTTACTGACAGTGGGTTTCTGAAGTGTTCCTGAGCCCATGTGGTGATATTCTTTACACACTGATGTCGCTTGTTGATGCAGTACAGCCTGAGGGATCGAAGGTCATGGGCTTAGCTGCTTACGTGCAGTGATTTCTCCAGATTCTCTGAACCCTTTGATGATGTTATGGACCACAGATGGTGAAATCCTTAAATTCCTTGCAATAGCTGGTTGAGAAAGGTTTTTCTTAAACTGTTCAACAATTTGCTCACGCATTTGTTGACAAAGTGGTGACCCTCGCCCCATCCTTGTTTGTAAATGACTGAGCATTTCATGGATTCTACTTTTATACCCAATCATGGCACCCACCTGTTCCCAATTTTCCTGTTCACCTGTGGGATGTTCCAAATAAGTGTTTGATGAGCATTCCTCAACTTTATCAGTATTTATTGCCACCTTTCCCAACTTCTTTGTCACGTGTTGCTGGCATCAAATCCTAAAGTTAATGATTATTTGCACAAAAAAAAATGTTTATCAGTTTGAACATCAAATATATTGTCTTTGTAGCATATTCAACTGAATATGGGTTGAAAGTGATTTGTAAATCATTGTATTCCGTTTATATTTACATCTAGCACAATTTCCCAACTCATTTGGAAATGGGGTTTGTAAGTTAATATTACTAACAAAGACACTCGTGAACGTTTTAACATATTAGCTCATGCTAACAACGGTATTTTAATTACATTACAATAGCACATATGAATATGCAAGAAAACATTCCTACAGACATCAAATATGGGATGGTTTAGTAATTATTAATCATTTTTGATATATTGTAAAACTTACAAATGTTGCTTGGAGTAATGATTGGAGAATTCAAACAATTAGAAACACAATGGTTGACTAGAAGATGGAGCGGCACTTGTACTTCCGGTTGAAAGCTGTAAGTGGAAGGAAATAACAGTAGACATTCACCCGGCAGAACCAGCAGTGAGGGAATTTGTCCAAAAGATGGCACCATAGTGCAAACAATAACACAGCATTTCAGTGTATTTGCATGTGTTGTATAAAAACTATTAGCATTATTGCTGTCAGCGAAGAAAAATCCATAAATTAGCCGCACAGTTTTATAGGCCACAGGGTAGAAAGCGTAGGGAAAATGTTGCAGCTTATAGTCCGGAATCTATGGTAAAAGTTTTTTCAACATATGCTGTACTACTGCAAGGCCTTGAATATTTTCTTTTGTCGTTTTTGTTAGGATGAGACACACAGAAGTTCTCCTGCAAACCCGTTTTATTTGCTAGTATCTCAACCAGAAGCCTTCTGACACTGCAAGTAGAAGACAAATGTTTCCTGCGTTGTTCTATAAAAAATGGAATTAAGGAATTAAGTCGACTTTAACAGATTTCTAGCTTTAAAGGTCTAGAATCAAAGCCATAACAGGCACAAGGGGCTGCATTAAACCACTACCACATTGTATGCAGTATTATTGTTATAACTGAAATAAATTAGTTGTATTTAAAAATGTGTTTCTACAATTTTCATTACATTACAAGTCAAATGTATCTGTGTAATGAGTGATGATAAAATAAACTGGAAATCTCATATAAAAAATATACAATATAAGGTGGCAAGAAATACATCAATAATGTACTGGACCAACTTAGGTGAGCACCTGCGCAATCGCGCACTGCTCACGTGTCCTCTACGTACAGCAAACCTAATAAAATCCAACCTATCACAATACGAAGGTCCTGAGTTCAATCCCGGGCTCGGGATCTTTCTGTGTGGAGTTTGCATGTTCTCCCCGTGACTGCGTGGGTTCACTGCGGGTACTCCGGCTTCCTCCCACCTCCAAAAACATGCACCTGGGGATAAGCTGATTGGCAACACTAAATTGGCCCTAGTGTGTGGATGTGAGTGTGAATGTTGTCTGTCTATCTGTGATGAGGTGGCGATTTGTCCAGGGTGTACCCGCCTACCCCGCCTTCCGCCCGAATGCAGCTGAGATAGGCTCCAGCACCCCCTGCGACCCTGAAAGGGACAAGCGGTAGAAAATGGATGGATGGACAACAGAATAAACACAACAATTTGTTCTGTAGGATTTTGCATTGCAACTCTGAGTGACAACAAGCGGCCCTAACCAATAAAACAATGTTCAGCAACATTGTTCAATTAATGTAACGTTGAGACCATTTACAGGAATTCCATCAATCACTTTATCCAGCAAAACTGTTTATTGTCGGCCGTAACCACACCAAACTGTCATTTTCTGCCATACAAACCAGGCCAAAACCAATTCTTTGTTATCTGTCTTATCAACGGCAGCCGCTGTCTCTCTTACCGGCGCCAACACACACACTCATGGCACTTAGCCACTGATGCGTTTATGGCCGCACCAAAAGTCGGACAACTCCAACGCCACACAAACTCCTCAATCAGATGTTTGCTTACTCTACTGTCATTTATTAAAAATGTTAATGTATGGATATTAATCATGAAATGCTGTTACTAGATTAAAGACATGCTCATAAAAATATATTTTGCAGACAGAAAGTTACAGAATAGTACTCTTTATCCTATGCTTACATCTCATTGTGCAACACGAAAATGTTTTGGGACAGGTGTGATGCTGATATGGCCAGAGTGTGCACATCTGATGTTGCTCACATGTGCTCCACTGAATGCTCAGGGAGTTTTTGTGTTTGCTCATGCAATTGAAAAATTCAAGGGAACATTGTACTGGACCAAAAATCACTCTATATTTTCTACCGCTCGCTATTGTTACCATATTAAGTTAAAGTACCACTGATTGTCACACACACACACTAGGTGTGGTGAAATTAGCCTCTGCATTTGACCCATCCTCTTGTTCCACACCCTGGGAGGTGAGGGGAGCAGTGAGCAGCATGGTGGCCGTGCTCAGGAATCATTTTTGGTGATTTAACCCCCAATTCCAACCCTTGATGCTGAGTGCCAAGCAGGGAGGTAATGGGTCCCATTTTTCTAGTCTTTGGTATGACGCGGCCGGGGTTTGAACTCACGACCTACCGATCAGTTATTGTGCAGAAATACGGCCAAATAACTATAAAGGTACGCTTCAGTCACAAAAAAAAAGATCAGTTAGAATTATACATAATGTTGCATATAGAGACCACTCAAACCTTTTATTTTATAAAATATTGAAATTTCACGATATTATGAATTTGCAAAAAGCTAAAATTATGCACAAAGCAAACTATAACCGGCTACCCAAGAATATACAACAATTCTTCTTAGCAAAAGAGGAGAAATACAACCTCAGAAAAAAATGCAATTTAAAACATTTGTATGCAAGTACAATACTTAAAACCTTTAGTATATCTGTATGTGGACAAACTGTACATTATAGAATGGATTAAGTAAATAATTCAAACAGTGTAGTGTACTAATATGATCCAATTTAAGAATCTGTTCAAACTCAAAGTGTTCACAAAGTACAAAGAATCAATCAATCAATCAATCAATCAATCAATCAATCAATCAATCAAAGTTAACTTACAGTATATAGCCCTTAATCACAAATGTCTCAAAGGGCTGCATAAGCCACAATGGCATCCTTGGCTCAGGGCAAGAAAAAACTCAACCCAATGGGAACAACGAGAAACCTTGGAAGGGACCACAGATGTGGGGACGCCTCCTGGGTGACCGGTACAATGGATGCCGAGTGGATACGGTTAATAATGTGTGAGTTTAGTCCATAGCGGGGCCAGCAGAAGAAGAAGAAGAACCATGATAAACATTCTGAATTTACTGGTAATCTAATTTCATCGCACTATATTAAATACAACTTACTTTACTATTTATTATTTATGGAGTATATTGTGAATAATAGGAGAACAGGAAGTGAACCAAAGTTTCAGCAATTGCTATGTAATGGAAAAGGGGTAGGATTAAATAAGCTCTGCTTCTTCCTACTCCTTTTCAAACATGTTGAAAAGAGAAACTGGACATTTTAATGTATCATGTTGTAATTGTATGCTTGTTCGAAATAAACTCAAACCATAACTATAACAATTATATACATGTAAGTGTAATCTCATCCTCACATAAATGAATGGACAACAATGCAATTGGCCTGAATTTATTTTTCAATTGCTTCAAAAAGCCCTAAATGTAGTATTCGTCTGCATTCATTTGGAAATTTTTGGTGTAGTAGAGTCTTACATTGATTTCAGCCAGTCTTTATTGTCGTCTTCTTATAGAGCCTTTAACACAGATGTTTAAAATTTGGATTGTTTTGCAGATGTTGAACCTTTTTTTTTTTCTTTGCATAAACAGAGAGAAAGGCCTGTACAGTATAATAGTTTTTACCGCAATTAGCCAAGTGTTAAAAAAACAGATCCAATTCACATATTCCATGTAGTTTATTATCACAAAAACCTGAATGGTGAGTTTTGTTACATTTAATTCAGGCATAACATTTAAACGTGAGCCCAATTACTTGGTTTTGTTGGACTTATTGTGACCTCAGCTATTATTTCTGTTTGGATGTAAATAAGGTAACATTGTCTATGATTAATGTAACCTAATTAAAGGATATCATATGTCAGATCTTCTTTCTTTTGGTTAACACATGTTTGAACTGCAAAAACTAAATATCTTTAAGATTTATTAGAGGGAATTTGGCAACCATATAAAAGAATATATATAGATGTATATATATAAATATATATTTTCATCTGACTTTTTGTTTTCTTCTTTGAGAGGTGAACCATCATGATTTCCATCTACACTTGACACACTTCCTTTTGGTCTGGATCAGGTCTGTCAACCATGCAACCCACGGGCCAGATCAGCCCCGCAGACAGGTTCAATCCGGCCCGTGAGATGAGTTTGCCAAGTGTAAAATTGAGCTCCATTTTTAAATTAAAGAAACTGTTGTTCTAAATGTGTGCACTGGATGTCGCAGTAGAAATTATGTTAGGCAAGCGAATAGTTCATACCGGAGCTAGCAAGTATACTAAGCAAGAGTTACACAGCAAAGCGGGGCTGCGACTCCTCCCCCTCGACACAACATAAAACAAACAGGAGTAAAATAAATTGGTAACAATTGCTAACCGCACCTAAAATGCTGAATGAGACACAGCACATTGATATAGTTCTGTGAAAATTATTGTGATTATTTTTGGTTTGTTGAAACTGTTCACACATTGCATAGCTTTTAGTTTTCTATTGATACACAGTGATGCCTACATGGCAAGGGGTAACACAACACTCCCCCGATGATTCATATGACTAAATGATAACATGACAAATCAGGTAGTTGATACATAGAAGAGTTTTTATTTGTGATTTATTTTGTTTTTGATGGACTGTGACTTTAAGTTTAACTGCTTTGTAGATAGATTGAGATTAAGTCTCAGTTCATTGACTTGAAGTGTTTTGTCAAGAGGATTATTCGTATTATGTACATTTTCAGAATGTGTTTGTTCTATTTTGGGCTGAAGTAAAACAAAGAAAACAACCTGAGGTTGTTGTAGTTGTATTTTAAAGTTATTATGCCATGATTTTACCCGTCAGGCCCACATGGAGAATGGATTTTCTTCCATGCGGCCCCTGAGCTAAAATGAGTTTGACACCCCAGCTCTAGATAATATGTATTGGATATGCTTTGGTGTACATTTTGCTGCATAGTCACATGTATAACCTACTTTTTGAGTATACAGTATGTGAGTGGCATTTCATTTAGACCGGTGTGAAGTTGGCCTCCCACCACGTTGTCCAAATCTCTCCAAACTTGTCCCAAATGTTTGTGCTATGTTTGCGCTGGTTTGTGTTACACACATTTTGTTTTGTTCCTTTATTGTTTTTAGGTTATTAAGGTGTTATGAGTTTTATGGTATGACGTGTTATTATTCACAACCAGCCCTCCAACCATGTCAAAATCTCCCCAAATCTGTCCCAATTGTTTGTGCTAGTTTGTGCAGCAAAATAGTTTGGTTAACTATAATAGTTTTTAAAGTTATTACAAAATTATGTTTCCTAACCAGCCCCCACCACCTTCTCAAAATCTCCCCAAACTTGTCCCAATTCTATGTGCTGAAAAAATATTCAGTGTAACTGTTATAGTTTTTAAGTTCTTAACATTTCATTATTAGCACATTTAACAAAAACATGTCAATATTTGGC
Organism: Nerophis lumbriciformis; assembly: GCF_033978685.3. Taxonomy (NCBI): domain Eukaryota; kingdom Metazoa; phylum Chordata; class Actinopteri; order Syngnathiformes; family Syngnathidae; genus Nerophis; species Nerophis lumbriciformis. The sequence goes on along the minus strand of NC_084551.2, from coordinate 27,313,504 downwards.
AGCAGGGTGGTGCTCGTGCCTCAGAAGGTCCTGGGTTTGATTCCTGGGTTATTTTGTTATTTTGATTAAATATATAATGACTACTCAACACTGATAGTGACATTGAACATTTAATAGCTCAGCTATGGAAGATCTATAAAACCTATGTTAAAAACAAACAAAACAAAAAAAACAGACTTAAAATCCAAAAGTAACAAAAACTAACTTCGACATTCAACTTTTTGCTGGAATGTACAAAAACTAAATCAACTACACTCAACCTTAACAAGTTTTTTGTGTAAAACTCAAGGTCAGGTAGAACTTATTGTTTTTCGGACACTGTTGAAATCCTCTTTGAGAGGTCATCCTAACGCTACCACACCAACAATGACCTCCTGCTGTACGCCACTTATTCCAACATTTTTGTTTGTTTCCTGCACACTGTTAATGTGATTTCTGAAATGTTCACTGTCGCAGAATGCGCGACAGAGACAATGGCAGAATGAATCAAAGGCAGACGTATTGGTGACACGAACATTGTCTTTGTCACCCTGACAGTAACTGGTTTGGATAGATTGCCATTTGTGAGAAGGCCAATTGAATGAGATCACCAGTTAGAAAATTTATTTAAGACTTTACCTAAAAACCGTAACGGCACATACAACAATTTTTGCAGCACTAACGTTTGAGACAAGTTTGGGGAGATTTGGACAAAGTGAGGGTGAGGAGCAACTTCATACATGTTTCATTTAGGTTGCCTCACCCACCCTCTTAAAAGTATAAGAATGTATCTTGAAAATCTATGAAAATGTACACTGTTAAATAGATATCTTGAAAATGAACATCACACAACACTTTGTGTGACGCATCAAAAAAGCTGCTTTTACCAGCATTTATTTGACATGTTCACATAACAGTCATGTGTAAAATGTTGTAGGCAACACGGACGTACTTATTATATAGACCACCATTTATTAACCATCGGGTTGGGGCCCATTATTTGGCCGAAAGCGCCCCCTATAGGGCCGCCAAAAAATATGTTTCTTAGCTGTAGTCTGTATGGGCTGTAGTGCGACTCAGTTGTAATTCACTTTTCCACCACTTCTGGCAGTAATGACAATATCAAACAAACTGAAGAAGTCTCGCGCTAAAGTCATAGAAATGTTCTTAAGCGCAAAACTTACGACTAAACTGGTGAAGCTGTATTTTCATTTGCAACTTCATTTAATTGAGAATTAAGTCGCACCTGCCGAAAATGCATAATAAAGAAGGAAAAAAACATATATAAGTCGCACTGGAGCTCGGCCAAACTATGAAAAGAAACTGCGACTTATAGTCCGAAAAATACAGTACTCTATATCATTATTATTTATTTCGTTTGAATGTATTTATTCTAACACTTTGTAATTAAACGCGTATTACTATTCATCCGTTTTATAAGTCCCTTCTTCTGCAGTATATTTGATTAGTATTTATTTTTGCAATCAGCCTGACCTAAGCATTGATAATAATCTTAATCTTTGGCACAATCATTGACACATGATTTCATATCATTTGACAAGGTTTATCCTGTTAAACCGTACATAGGTTAGACATAATTATTGAATACAGTTCTAATCAAGACTAATATTACTAATTCAATGTTAATATCTGAGTGGGCCTTGAGGTCAAAAAGGTTAAGAACCCCTGCTATAGACCACAGAACAGGCTATAGGACATGAAACCAGAAGGAATGGCATTGGAGGCTGCAGCTAACAATCTCAGCACAGCAGAGAGTGAGGGAAGCTGGTGCTGGTGATACTAGAAAGCCCACAATAAGTAAATCCGTCAATGTGTGATGTCACAAAATGCGCACCGTTAAAGACTTCAAAACGCAGCAGCATCCCAAACTCCTTGCAAGCTCATGCCCAAATTCATGAACCTTATGTTTTGACACTTTGGCATTGTTAAACACGAGTATCCAATATTGTAACATTTGTAAGTCAGAAAAGAAGAAAATCACCATAGGTCCACTTTAAGTAACATAGTCAGATGAGTCACAAAACATGATTTTCCTTACTACAAATGTCCTTGACTTTTTTGTGTTATCTAAAGATTGTGTCTGCACTGTGTGAGGCGCTGCATGCTGGCTTTATTCTCAAGGGAAAATCAAGTGCAGTGTTTGAAAAGTCTAATAGCGTAAGACGCTTGGTTTCTTTAGGCTGCTGCTGAATGCAGTTCCAACCAACTGGGATTTGACTTTTTATTACCCTGGGAACAGATTGAAGAGTATGTTAGACTCCCTTGGGTGTACCAAGATATTACAACCTGTGGCAAAGTATGTATGATTCACAGCATGAGCTAGATAGTACCCATTCTTTTATGGATGGTGGCACATTTGTGTCTTTGTCAGAGTTTAAAAAAAGGCAAGATTGTTTTATAAATGTCTCTACCATGCCTCCATGGTTTGAATTAAACATTGTCTGGACTTTTGTGGATCCTAAACCCACTAAGGCCCCTTTAAATCAACTTAACATTTTTCAACTTATAATGTATGTACACATAATATATATATATATATATATATATATATATATATATATATATATATATATATATATATAGTCATGTCTGCGTAATCATGTTTTGTTTTAGTCATGTTTTGTTTAGTTTAGTTATTGGACTCTTTAGTTTCTGGCTTTTCACTCCCTTGTCTTGTTTCCATGGTTACCCATTAGTTTCACCTGTTCCACGTTTGGACTCATTGTGCACTCTTGTTTGTCACCATAGCAACCCATTAGTTTTCACCTGCCCTCACGACTCACGCACCTGTCTTTAATCATGACACTATTATTTAAGCTTCCAGTTGCCAGGCTGTCTGTCTGGCGACATTACACCCCTGTCACACTCTGTTTACCTCTGCACACTTCATGCCATGTCCAAGTAAGTTTTTTCTATTCATGCCACAGTTAGCGACTTTTGTTCATGTCCTTAGTTTTTTGCCCACGTGCAAGTATTTGTTTCATTAGTCAAGTTTGTACTTCCGCCTTGTGCGCGCCTTTAGTTTGTTCTTTTTTTGATAATATTTAATAAATCATGTACTTACATTCCCGTCTCGCCCGAGCCAACTTTCCGTTGCCTTCCGGAAAAACAAAACCCAAGGACCAAGTCATGACATATATGTATGTATGTATGTATGTATGTATGTATGTATGTATGTATGTATGTATGTATTTATGTATGTATGTATGTATATATACACACACAGTGTATATATATATATATATATATATTGTGTGTGTATGTGTATATATATAAATATATACACATTATATACATATATGTATATATATATATATATATATATATATATATATATATATATATATATATATATATATATATATATATATATATATATATATATATATTAAGGGAATTCACCTTAAAACAACTTTTTTTTTAACATTTTATGTTACCCTTAAAAATGTTATAAGCATATCTGTGTATTTCACCAGAAGATCAAACACATTTTAAAATAAAATATTTTGAATATGCGTTAATACTGAGAAAGAATTAGAGCCACACTGACATAATTACAGTATACAGTGACAATCCTCAAACAGAATTTCTGAAGAAAAGCACTAAAGAACGGTGTGTTTCCTAAATAAAATAAATACATTAAAGTTAGTATAGTGACTAGGTTTTCTTTTTAACCCTGTAAGACCCGGACATAGAAATACATGAATAAAAAAATATTCAACCTGTCAGATGGTGTTGTAGGGGGCATTTGGGAATTAAAATGAAGTGTTGGCAAATTTTTCATATTTTGATAAGGTTTTATGGAACCTTTGTAACGATACAACGTTGGGTGAAAAGGGTAGCAAAATTTTCCATAAGCCATTTGTATTCATTTTCTGAACATGTTCCACATGTTTTCACTTCAGAGAAACAACTAAGGGGTCATTTGAATGCTTATTGCTCATCACCAGAACACTGTAAAATAATCATTATAATAACAACATTACTCATTTTTATGAACAGTCAATTTTGTTTGAATCAATGAAAAACACACATTTTCAGGAACTTCTAGGGTGGTCTATGCTGTATATACAAGTTGGCTTTGCGTATGATTTTGGTAATGTGTCATGTGTACAACACTGTTGGTGTGATCAAGTTCTGCATTGTTCTTCTGGCAACCAGCATGCATGTGCTGACTATGTTCACTTGCAGTGAAAGTCCAGGAAACAGTTCTTGCTGTCCGAGAAGCAGAGACGCACTTCACACTTCTGGCGTTGTGTGTGTGTGTACCCAGTAGGGCAATGCCTGCAGCGGCCTCTCGTTGTCTTCTTGGGTAAATGCCCAATCTGATCGTGGCGATCCTAAACCCACTAAGGCCCCTTTAAATCAACTTAACATTTTTAATCTTATAATGTATGTACACATAATATATATATATATATATATATATATATATATATATATATATATATATATATATATATATATATATATATATATATATATATATTCACCTTAAAACAACTTTTTTTTTAAACATTTTATGTTTCCCTTAAAAATGTTATAAGCATATCTGTGTATTTCACCAGAAGATCAAACACATTGTAAAATAAAATATTTTGAATATGCGTTAATACTGAGAAAGAATTAGAGCCACACTGACATAATTACAGTATACAGTGACAATCCTCAAACAGAATTTCTGAAGAAAAGCACTAAAGAACGGTGTGTTTCCTAACTAAAATAAATACATTTAAGTTAGTATCGTGACTAGGTTTTCTTTTTAAAGCCAAATATCATTTTTCCACGCCCCCCACCCACCACCACACATATGCTCCTTTTTCTCCTATCTGATTTGAAGGGGGTAGATATCAGATCAGTTGAGCTAAGCCCGTTAAGATAGAGCCTTTCTGGTTTGTGTGTGTCTATCTGAGGCGATGTACTGAAGATGAAAGGATTTTGTGTCTAGCTTGTGCGAATAAGAACAATACTTTTAGTGGGGCATAGAGGGAAAAGAGTGACACAGAGAGTGAAAAACAATGTTATACCGATGTTAAACTGATAAACAAACCCAACACATTCCTTTTAATGGAAAACGCTGATCAAGCTAGGTAGGAAGTTTAATTGTTACCTCTCAGTGATGCTACGACTGCATCATTTTCACTGCATACTTACAAAAGTGTCCGTGAGCACTAAAAAAGACCTGCACTCCACAGGGGTCACTAATGACAGAGATTCATATCAGGGTTGTGGATAATGATTGGAGGATGGGATGCACTCTGCTAGACACCCACGATAAATGGCTCATGTGAATGAAAAGTCCTCCCTCTTATAGATTATCCCCAGTTGCCTTCAGCAATGTGCTGCTTCTCAAACTCGCACGTTCAGACCTCATTCACCCTCTGCTACACACATGCACACACGCTGGTCATCTGGGAGTCATCATTGATAGGGGATCTCGTAAGAATGCACCATATTGCTTTTCATATGGACGCATGCATGCTTGCATACTAAAAGGAAGACAAATGTAAACTCATAGTTTGCAAGGAAATAAGAAGTGGAAGAGGCATGGTTTTGATCCTGACTGCTATCACTTGCTGACCTACAGACACATGACTGTATCCTTGTCAAAATAATTGACAGCTCACTAAGCTCGGTTCAAAAGTGCTAAAGGCGACAGAATAGCTTTATCTCCAGTGTGCCTACTGTGACCTGCACATACTAATTACACTCACATTGGATACAAATGTCATAACGATATCGGATCTCCAATGAGTTCTTTGACTTGTCTGCTTTTTGAGGGCATTTTAGCTATTGTTTAAGAATGCATTTTAATTATAACTTGAATACAAAAATAATAAACAACAGAAGCACACACATGTTTATGCTCTTTTGATATCAGCCAAGGACACAATTATTATCGTAAGTCAGAATACATAGGATACATGCATACTTACAAAGGAGACAGAAGGACATCCAAAGCCGCCTAGTGGTTAAAGCATGGGTGTCAAACTCTGGCCCGCGGGCCAAATTTGGCCCGCCGTGTAATTTCACTTGGCCCTTGAGGCGATATCTAATTAACACTAAAGCTGGCCCGCCGATTATATATTGCGCCGGTGCCGCGGTAACACCGCATTCACCGCTAATTCTAATACTTGCCAACCCTCCCGGGAGTCTTCCACACTTCAGCGCCCCTCCCAAAAATCGTCACGTCTGCTTTTCAGCCAGTCCAACGAGTGCTGGCCCAGTCACATAACGTGCGGCTTTTTCACGCACACACAAATGAATGCAACGTATACTTCATCGACAGCGATACAGGTTACACTGAGGGTAGCCAAATAAAAAACTTTAACACTGTTAGAAATATACGCCACACTGTGAATCCACACCAAACAAGAATGACAAACACATTTTGGGAGAACGTCCGCACCATAAACAACTAACTCTTCCGGGACGCTACAAGGTGTGTGTGTGTGTGTGTGTGTGTGTGTGTGTGTGTGTGGGTGGGTGGGGGTTTGGTGGTAGCGGGGTGTATTTTGTAGCGTCCCGGAAGAGTTAGTGCTGCAAAGGATTCTGGTTATTTGTTCTGTTGTGTTTATGTTGGGTTACAGTGCGGATGTTCTCCCGAAATGTGTTTGTCATTCTTGTTTGGTGTGGATTCACAGTGTGACGTATATTTCTAACCGTCTTAAAGTTGTTTATTTGGCTACCCTCAGTGTAACCTGTATCGCTGTTGATGAAGTATGCGTTGCATTCACTCGTGTGTGCGTACAGAAGCCGCACATATCTTGTGACTGGGTCTGAACGATGTAAGAATGGATGAAAAGCGGACGTGACGATAGCTCGTAGAGTACGTTAAAGGCAGTGCATTTAAGGCACGCCCCCAAGACTGTGGTCTGGGTGGACGAGATATAATGACTGATGAACACCTTCGTTCGATAATGAAGGTTGCCTCAGCTCAAAGCTTGAACCCCGACATTAATGAACTAGCATCCAAGAAAAGATGGCAGGTATCAGATTAGATCAGTGTGTTGCAAACTGAGCAGTTTAAAGTCCTGAATGGTTGTTTTATTTATTGTTATTTTATTTTCAAATTTATTAGCCTGTGAAAAAAGTTAATGTTGATATTTACCTCAGAAGGCTGCATATAGAAAAGAGGCATTCAATTTTTATTTAAATTGTATTTGATTTGCCATTGTAATTTTTTTATTATTATTATTATTATTATTTGAAACTTGATTTTGCATGTCACTATAAAGTTATATAAGCCTTGCTTGTTCAATATTCAATGCAAAACTTGTTTGGGTCCCCATTAAAAGGTTAATTTGTTCAACCTTGGCCTTTGTTCAGTTTTAAATTTTGGCCCACTCTGTATTTGAGTTTGACACCCCTGGGTTAGAGTGTCCGCCCTGAGATCAGTAGGTTGTGAGTTCAAACCCCGGCTGAGTCACACTAAAGACTATAAACATGGGACCCATTACCTCCATGCTTGGCACTCCGCATCAAGGGTTAGAATTGGAGGTTAAATCACCAAAATGATTCCCGGGCACAGCCACCGCTGCTGCTCACTGCTCCCCTCACCCTAGTGAGGTTGATGTGTCAAATGCAGAGGATAATCTCACCACACCTAGTGTGTGTGTGACAATCATTGGTACTTTAACTTTAACTTTATATCAATCATTCCAAGCGGTTAAATGAATGCATACTTTTTCTTTGGTTACAGTAAGGGTGTTAAACTTGCTTTTTATTGAGGGCCACATTGCAATTATGGCTGCCCGTTATTTACTGTATGTTATTAAAGCATGTAAATGGCTAACATGTCACACATATGCACAAAAAAAATATTTTTTTTAAGTACTGGTTCGAGCACTATTTAAGCACCAGCACCGTTTCAGAAGTACCAACCTGGCATTGGTCGTACCTAAATGCAAACATTTCCCACCCATACTTACAGGTGTAAAAATAAGTTAACTGTATTGTGACCACCTTTTTCTGGAGGGTTGCTGAGAGGCAGGAATGAGTTTTTCAAGCCAGGGTTTCCACGGGTAATTAAAAAGCATTTAAAGTCGTTAAATGGATTTTGCGAAAATTAAGGCCTCAAATGACTTTAAAAAATACAATGTCCAGAGGCATTAAGTCTAAGTTTAAGTCATTAAAAATGTCATACAACCGTAGGCAAGGGCCAGTAGTCAAAAACGCAATTTATTGAACGATAAATGAAAATGAACTTGATACCTTTGCTGGTATTGATATATTACTATGTCCACGTGTTTCTTTTCTCCGTCTCAGGCTTTCAAAAAGGATACAAGAGGTCTCACTCTGTGCATCGCTCTCAGCACCTGAGCAGGATTATTTGACAGTAGAATTAAATGAACAGAGTGAAGCCTTTTGTCAGTTATCCACAATCTTTGTTTCGGTTTGAGCAGGTTTCGCCGTGCTAGTCGCGACTGACTCGTAAGAAGCCCTGCTAAGTAACAAAAGTTAGGAGAAAAAAAAAGATTACAAATGTCCCTGTTTGAGAATAGTCTTCAAACTGAATGAGCAATATGAGCTCATGAGCACGGATGAACGTGCAAGTATGCCGTGATTGCATTGGCAGCAAAAAAGACAACAAAACAAACCATCTGACCCAGTTTTTCCAAATGGGCAAAAACTACACTTCAAGATGTTCAATTTTTTTTGAAGTGCAGTACTCGCTAACAGATAGAGAGTCCATTTTATTGTTATGTTTGTTTACCTATTTAGGATGATTAAGTTATTGACCTTCTAATTGCAATGGTAAATTAAAGCTGCAGGCAGCTCGGGGTCTACGCGAGCCGGTGGTTACGCATGACTCATACGATCACGTCTTTCCCAATGCCCACGACCCATCAAAATAGTCGGAAAAATTGGAGCATGTGGAAGGAAGTTGTGACTGTTATAATTTTCCACCAGGGGATGATACTGGTGTAGATATCAACGTGTAGTCATGATCAGTTTATGACCTTAAAGCTTCCTATCAGTTTGGAAGGAGAGCTGATCATTTAAAGTGAAATAATTAAGTTTTTGTCCCCAGGCTGTGCCCACTACGAATGGGTATGAACAGGTACATACCCAAAGTATCACCGTCATCATTTATACAAATTATTATCAAAAGATCTGCATTTGTGGAGCCGAGTTACAAATGTTTAACGTTTTGTTGCAAACCATCAGAATAAAGTTTGGCGTCATGCCACGCCCAAATCCTATGGCGTAGGCAAAATTCCTTTGAAGTATATCATCGCCCATCTGTCTAAGCATCCGTCATTTTAACTGCGGCTTATTTGGTCAACGTCCCTAGGAGGAGTTTTTTATGACATCTGTTTTTGCCCTAAAAATGGCCCTAAGAAACCAAGATGGCCGTTTGTAAGTGTGGGTTCTTGAGATTTTTACGTGCCTCTTGTCATGATAGATGTCTCATGCAATTTCCGTGACAATACGTGAATCTGGTGGCAGGAGCTAATTTTTTCAACTTTTCAAGGGGGGCGCTAGAGAGTCCAGTTTGACATTTTGTGTTCGAGACCCCAAAAATATAAATTTCTTCGCCGGGACTTTATCCATCCATTTTCTACCGCTTGTCCCTTTCGAGGTCGCGGTGGGGTGCTGGAGCCTATCTCAGCTGCATTCGGGCGGAAGGCGGTGTACACCCTGGACAAATCGCCACCTCATCGCAGGGCCAACACAGATAGATAGACAACATTCACACTCACATTCACACACTAGGGCCAATTTAGTGTTGTCAATGCGCCTGCAAATTTTCGTGCATGTGAAGTGCCTCAAAAATGCGAACAAAGTGGGCGAATAATAATAAACGAAGCAATTTCAATAGTAGTTATAAAAAATATGTTTATTATATTTGAAAGGGTTACTTGCAGTGTTATTATCATATAGTATGACTACATTAGTGTGTAATTTGGCCACAGGCCTTAACCTAAGGGTTGGCACCAGGGGTTGAGGGGGACTTGGGGGGACCCCCTCCCAAACCTTTACAACCCCCCCCCCAAAAATAAAAACAATAATTAGACTTAGACTTAGACTTAGACTTCCTTTTTATTGTCATTTAAATTTGAACTTTACAGCACAGATAAGAACAAAATTTCGTTACATAAGCTCATGGTAGTGCAGGATAAAAAAGCAATAAGGTGCATATATAAATAAATAAATATATATAAATAATATCTATAATATATATATATAAAATAAATAAATATATATATATATATAAATATATATAAATAAATAATTTGATTACTATACAGATAAATACATTGTACTTTTTCACATGCGTCCACGTTTATTGATGTATGTTATATTGTCTTTTATATTCCAGCGAGTTAATCCATTTTGGGGGGAGTCGAGGGGATAATTTAATTATGATGCGTTTAAGAGTCTTACGGCCTCAGGAAAGAAGCTGTTACAGAACCTGGAGGTTCTGCTTCGGAGGCTGCGGAACCACTTTCTAGAGTCCAGCAGTGAAAACAGTCCTTGGTGGTGGTGGGAGGAGTCTTTGCAGATTTTCTGAGCCCTGGTCAGGCAGCGGCTTTTTGCGATCTCCTGGATAGGAGGAAGAGGAGTCCTGATTATCTTTTCCGCCGTCCTCACCACTCTCTGCAGAGACTTCCAGTCTGAGGCATTGCAGGCTCCAGTCCAGACAGAGATGCTGTTGGTCAGCAGGCTCTCTATAGTGCCTCTGTAGAATGTGGTGAGAATGACTTTACTCTCTGTGTGGGTGTAATAGAAGCTAGTCAACTTCAAGGAACGGGTTTTGGTTCCTAGTTTTAGTTCTTAGTTCTGGTCTCTCACACAGGCGATGTGTTTTTGAGCTCCACTCAGAGGAGTAAGAAAAAACAATGCATCCGTGAGAGACAGAGTACACAATCGGCAGACGAAACTGAGAGGTTTGTGATTGACAGCTATAAACACCTATCATTGTTTTCTGCCGTCAATATCCGGGGGTCCTGATTGGGTGAGGCCCCTGGGCTTCAGCCCAGGTAAGCCCGTGCATTTATCAAATGCTTACAGATTTGGTGGCTATACACTGTATATAATAACGATCTGCAGTATAACATGGGCATGCATGTTGTTGTAAGTTGCATTGAAAAGGCATTAAAAAGCATTACATTAGATGTGTTGATACCTGCAGAAACCTTCCAAGCATTCTGATGCCTTCATAGAGACACTGAAATCTGGACTGCTTTTTATGTATTTGTTAAAACATTTGCCATAGCATTCAAACAGCATGTGGCATGTAGAGTTGCTAATAATGAGTTGTATAATGCACAGTGCAGCATAGTGATCAACTCAAGTACGGCCTACCCAATCCGTCCTCGCTCCTATTTCCTCTCTCAAAGGATAATGCACACTTCTTAAATATGTACACGTATACACACCTCAACATATGCGCCAAACCACTCATTTTGTCTCCTATACATCATGGTGCAATGAAACTATCTGGCATCACCTTTACTCCCACAAAACTTAGTTCTGACAAAACACATTCAGAGTAGCTTAGGAGGATTTAGAAATAATACACTGATTGCCGCTCATTCCCGCACACGCCATTTAAAGCAAACATTCCTCCGATTGTTTTTCTTCGAACCCACTCTCACATGCACTTTCTCGCACACTCGCAGTAGGCTGATTTCTGTCACCAATCAGGCGCCATTTTCCAACCAAATTAATTCTTCCTAATTTGGACCCGGCAGTGGTCAATCCCCCGCTGTGTGCTGCGACCGAACAATCTCTCCTCATACGTGTCTATGTGTGTGTGTGTGTGTGTGTGTGTGTGTGTGTGTGTGTGTGTGTGTGTGTGTGTGTGTGCACGTGCATGTGCACGTCCGCGTTTGTGTCTGTGTATGAAGTAGGGAACGTTCTTCAATAGATCTTAATGAGAAGACGGACTGCAATCAGCACATTCTTGTAGAAAATCATTAAATCATTTCTTTCTCCCCTCTCCTTTTCTCTCCCTCCTTCTCGTGGTGATTAGCATGCTAATGACACCAGCCTGATTACGTCCATCAGACAAATCTGACATCTGTGGTCTCTCCAGCACTGTACTTGTGGAAATGATAGTGCAAAAACGGGAGAAAAAAAGTAATAACCCAGCAAACGCTCCTAATTAATATGGCATATTAAATAGCATTTTTGTTCAACAAAAAAAAAAAGAAGTGAAAACTGCAGCACAAGAATAATTTCTGGTTCTCACTAAATTGGACACATTTCTGACCTGATATATATATATATATATATATATATATATATATATATATATATTTTTTTTTTAATTTAATTTTTATTTATTTATTTATTTATTATTACTATAATTATTTTTATTTTTTATTTATATTATTATTATTTTTTTATTTTTTTTTAATTTAATTTTTTTAATATGCAGTGCATTAGTTTTAGTTTTTTTTTTTTATAGATGTTCTAAATAACATCAAAGGTTTTGTATTTATTTATTTTGGAAGAGGATGGTGAGTGACTTGGTTTTTGTAAAAGATATAATTTAAGAGATTAGGTCTGTCAAAGCATTTATTAACACACAGGATGGGATGTGCTGCTTTTTAAAGCCTTTCAACATCTGTATTAATATTCTCATCTTGCAGCTGTCTTTATTTCTGTGTTTATTGAGCTTACAAGGACTATAGCGTTAAAAAAAGCAAATCATGCCTTTTTGAAATAACTAATAAAATAAGTTTATTGCTTTTCACCATTTAAATTATGGAAGCCAATTTTACCACCTCATATGGTTGGTGTCGGGCGTATTACGCCTGCCTTTATATTTCTATTACGAAATCCTTCTCTTACGTTTGACAAATGTGACTCTCCTCTGCCTCTCCAGGAGATGGCGAAGATATTGAATCATCCCCGTGTCTACGCCTTCCTTCACGTTCCAGTGCAGTCCGCCTCAGACAGCGTCCTCATGGACATGAAGAGAGAATACTGCATTGAGGACTTCAGAAAAGTGGTTGACTTCCTGAAAGAAAGGTAAAGCATGATGCTGAACCATTTTTCAATTTGTGTTTTTCAATTTAGTCCGTTAGATTTTCAACTTTTGACATCCGTATCGCATCATTTATCTTGTATTAATTCTGCTGTACTTTAACAGTGATTTTCAACACAACCTTTTGAATGATCTTGTGAACGCATTAACACTGATCTCTTTCTGACTGACCCAATCATGTACAATGGAACCTTTATTTACGAACGTATTGGTTCTTAAACAGTGTTCTTCAATAGACACATTTTGTAAACAATGTAAATTGGATAATGGGCCTGAACAAAAGTCCATATTTTTGAATACACTACAAAGCCCTATACAGTACTGTGTGTTAAAAAAAAAAGAAGAAAAAAAAAGAGGGTGATTAATCAACTTTTTATTCGATGAAAAAGCCAAAACAATAACAACTAGCTGAATGGTCCTCAGTTAAAGCCGCCCTGCCGACACACACATGCACGCACGCTAGAGATGCGCTGATAGGCAATTATTTCATCCGCAACCGCATCAGAAAGTCGTCAACCATCCGCAATCCACCCGATCTAACATTTGATCAGAACCGCATCCGCCCGCACCCGCCCGTTGTTATATATCTAATATAGACGATGCAAGGCATTAGTGAGGTTATAAAGCTTTTGCCTGTTAAAGAAAGGAGACTGATCCAATGCAGTACAGACATTCGCGTGCCACGCTGTCACGACCCAGACGCACACCAGTGCGCAATCATATGGGAGCCGCGCTGAGCGCACCTCCAAGCGCGTCTCGCTGCCGGCGACGGCCGGGTATATGGGCCCGACGCTCCAGCGCCATCCATTTTCAGGGCTAGTTGATTCGGCAGGTGGGTTGTTACACACTCCTTAGCGGGTTCCGACTTCCATGGCCACCGTCCTAGCTGCTGTCTATATCAACCAGGGGGAGCCCCACCCCTTTCGTGAGCGCACTGCGCGCGGAGTGACCCCTGTTACGCGCCCCCGGCAACAGGGGTGGCGGGCAGGTAAGCTGCGCGGGCGGAGCGCGCGGGGTGACCCCTGTTACGAGCCCCCGGCCACGGGGGTGGCGGGCAGGTAAGCTGCTTACCTGCTGCGCGTGACGCCGGCCGCGGCGAAGGAGGACGAGGCGGGGTGTCGGTGCGGTGGGCGCGGTGGTGACCCTGGACGTGCGTCGGGCCCTTCTCGCGGATCGCCTCAGCTACGGCTCCCGGTGGGGCCCTCTCGGGGGAAGGGGCCTCGGTCCCGGACCCCGGCGAGGCGTCCCTTCTCCGCTCCGTAAAAGTGTCCATCCCTTTTTTTTTTTTTTCTTCTGTTGTGGCATATGCTGCAGGTGCCTGCTCGTTTTTCGTATGTGGGTAACAACATTTAACTATGTATATATATTTCCGAATTGGTTTAACTGCCACCCGCCTGAATCTATTTAAAATCTAATTTTTTTTTATTTCAACCACCCGACCCGACCCGACCCGCGGATAAAATCTGATTTTTTTTAATTTCATCCGCCCGATCCGCGGATAATCCGCGCATCTCTAACGCACGCACACACGCCAGACCTGTGGGGCACTCAGTTTAAAATCACACAATTCCGTAACTTTAAGAGCAAGGTTGCTATAATGATTAGGAATTGAGAAATAAATCCAGTGGCTGGGAGGTGGAGAGCTGAGGCGGTGTTGACAACGCTGTAGATACTTCCTGAATGTTTCAAACCACACGTCGATTGTCCATTGCTTTCTTTTTGACTCAGATTGAGATAGCAAAACTAGAACAATGCTCTAAAAAGGCAACAAAAGAAAACCAAAAACATTTGAAAGCACACAAATTAGCAATTAGCACAGTAGTTAAAAACTGAATGAGCACAGAGATCGATAAGCCCACCCACAATTGATGTGCTGTCTGGCACAAAATGGCTGCACAGCAGGCACACAACGTGTGGATTAAATGTTGCTACATCGAAAAGTTTGTATAATCGAGGTTCCACTGAAATTGAGGCTTTGCTCAAAGTAGCTTGCAGTTTTTTTTGTTGTAGATTGTGTTTGCAGTCTTTTAACATCTGCTCATTACACAGTCAGCTCCTGCCTGGCAGGCAAACTACCCTACAGGTGCATCATGGGAGCAAAACCATACATCACAGACACATCTATAGTAGCAGAGTGGGTACATATTCTGTGTTTCCCACAGCACTGCAATCTATTTGTAGTATGTGTGGGATCTAGATGGTTTTCAACTAGTTTGGCTGAAGGACACACCAGCCCGTCACCCTTTATTGACAAAACGACGACCCAAATTGCAGAATGAAAATGCTTTTGAGGTAATAAAACTATGTGACAGCTCAAATTGAACAATAGGTTTTTAGTCCAAATCATTTCAACAAGGAGCTTCTAAAAATTGTCAGTACAGACCATGTGAGGAGTTCAATCAAAGCAACAGGATTTGGACTTCGATGAAAGGCAAAACATATTTTAAAAAACTGAAGTGTCTCTAGTTGCACTAATTCAATTTTTCAGATGAATAACAAATTCACAAGTTTAAAGGGGTCATATCATGCATTTTTGGTCTAATTGAAAGCACCTCCTGGTGGTCTACATAACATGTAATGGTGGTCCTTTTATGAAATATTTGCATGGATTTGGTTTTACAGACCTACAGTATTTTCAAGCCCCTTTTTTGCTCCATTTCAGAACGCTTTGTTTTGAGAGACAGAGATGTTTGATGCAAATGAATTTATTCTCGCCAACCTTACTCCCGCCTCGCGGAAATCTTTAGTATTTTTTAGCTCTCTTTCTTTTATTGTGCATTATGGACGTAAGTGACCTGTACAAGCCATTTGTTTTGAGTGACTTTCACCACAACATAACATCCCAGATGATACAGTCAGATTAGGGGCTGATTGGTTGTCGGCACTAAGAAATGAAATGAAGATGCGGGCAGACGAGAGAGGGGAATGAAGCCCGTGGCTGGGTACAGGTCTGGAATTATAGCTGGCTAAGTTTACATTTCTACCCCCATCCCCTCCTTAACCTATGTTATTGCTTTTGGTTGTGATTTTTATTTAAGTGCAAAATTTTGCTAACAGACATGTATATTTTATTATTTATTGGTTTTATTTAACTGGAAGATTTAAAAGTTTACATTCTAATTACAAAGTTAAAATATTAAAAATATTGCAGTTGAAAGAATATACATGCAATATTATAATGTATTATCGTTACATCAGTGGTTAATTTTGTCTCAAAAAAATAATGGCAATATCGTTTATCGACAATTGTTTGTAGGTCAACATATCGTCGAGCAAAGATTATCGGCTCAGGCCTAGCTACAAAAGCAAACATCATGACGGCGGTGGGGCAATAATACAAACTTGAGCAGCCAACAAGTCGCACGGCAACATGCAAACTTTGCAATATGTCTCTTTTGAGGGGTGGAATACATGTTGGACGTTTTAATACAAGCAACTTAATGAAGTACTTGAAAGCCCGCCATGCAGACGCACACAATGAAGTTACGTGCCTAAAGCTAACCAGGCGGGACAAAAACAACAAACCCATCCATCCATCCATCCATCCATCCATCCATCCATCCATCCATCAACTAACAGATTCATTGTAGCGGAAAGAAACATTTTCACAAGAATCCCACTGTAGAGTCGGCATTTGGGGTAAACTAATGGAATTCACACTATTGGACTATCGACCGCTCTCAGTGGTGAAGAATGTGGGATTTTGCCGCATGGCTGGTCGTATATATATATATATATATATATATATATATATATATATATATATATATATATATATATATATATGTGTGTATATATGTATATATATATATAAATAATGGTAAATAATGATAAATGGGTTGTACTTGTATAGCGCTTTTCTACCTTCAAGGTACTCAAAGCGCTTTGACACTACTTCCACATTTACCCATTCACACACACATTCACACACTGATGGAGGGAGCTGCCATGCAAGGCGCTAACCAGCACCCATCAGGAGCAAGGGTGAAGTGTCTTGCTCAGGACACAGCGGACATGGCGAGGTTGGTACTAGGTGGGGATTGAACCAGGGACCCTCGGGTCGCGCACGGCCATTCTTCCACTGCGCCATGCCGTCCTATATATATGCATATATATATATATATGCATTTCAAACCAACCGTTCGGAGGAAGTATTACAGCAGGCCGCCACATAAAAATTCATGTTTGCCCAACACTAATCTGTTGTACATTGCACCAACATTAATCTTTTACCCTGAGTTGTAATATGTCAGATTTGACAAACAATGTGCACAACAGTCACATGGAATATTTTATTTAGAAAAAAATACCAAACTTGAATGTGCCCGCTGACATTTCACAGAAAGTAAAAGATAATGCAACTGTATGATGTATAATCTCTTGTGTTTGCTTGTAGCAATAGACATCAAATATCAATATGATCCCACGATAATACTTTATGAAGAGATTCATTTGAAAATGGGTTTAGACCTCATATCTGGACCAACTATCTTGGTATTACTGAATAATTTAAGAGTAAAAAGTGTATAGTATATGCAAGGATGGTATTGCTGTTGCCAGATGATAACCTCTTATCCTTAAGTAAGGCTTTTCCCTGGAATTAAATGACAAGCACGCATGTTTTTGGATAAGCGTTGAGGTACAGTATATGTGATTCACCAGCGTTATTGTTGACAAATATTACATTATCGTTCACCCTGCTTTGTATTGGTTTGATTTTATTTTTTATCTAACTCATTTTGATGTTGCAGATTGAATGTTAGGGCTTGCCTTAAGCAGACAAAATCCATTTATTGTAGCGATCACCAGATATATGTATTTACGTTACTCTTTCATGTAGGTCAACCAGCCATAGGCTTAAATATAACATGGAACATGACATTGACTGCTATTTACATTTAATCTTGGTTTGCTATATTAAAATCATATATTAAACCTCTCTACATCTGCACTTTGGAGGGCATGGAATACTTTCGGTGGTGTTTAGGTCGTGGGGTGTTTTTTTGTTGTTGTTAAAGTCACGCACTGACAATGAGCCTCACACTAGGGCCTGATTTGAACGAGCCGATTCCAATATTAGGGAATAAAACATTCCGATAACTGATATATCAGACAATTGAATTTCAAATGTTTACAATTAAAGTAGACGTAAAACTTGCTTTAGATTGCCTAAATATACAGTGGTATCTCAAGACATGAGTTTAATTAGTTCTATGATGCAGCTCGTACCTCAAAAACTAATAGGAACATTCATTTTTAAAATAAGCACACACTTCTTTAATAAGAAACATGTTATCACACCCTTGTGACTGTTTTGGACTTGTGTTGTTTTTTCCCATATGTGTGTTGTTTAAGTTTCTGTCCGTTTCTTTTATTTTGTAGTTTTACTTCCCCTGTGTGTCCAAGGAGTACTGGCTCCCACATCTGGTATTGATTGGCAACCGGAACACACCTGTACCCGGTTGCCAATCAGTCTTTAATTTCAGTCTAGCGCCGTCTTCCTGACAGCATCAGATCATTGCACTGCTCTGCTCTACCTGTTCCTCTGCTATGCTGAATGCTTGTTGCTTTGCTTCCTGCACACAATAAGTACTGTGTCTTGTGAATTTACGTTTGCACTCGCCTTCTTTTGTTTCTCTCCTTTATTAGTTGTGTATTTTCCCACTCCTTTATGAGTGTTTTTTTTTTTTTTAAAGAATGTTATTTTTACTCGCCATCTGCCTCTCGTCTGCTGCATATTGGGGTCATGTCGCGAAAGCTGCATCCACGCTCCTGACATAATGATGCGACCCCGTGGTAACCTCGCAGCGACTCCCGTCACCCAGTCTGCTGGTGGGTTGAAGGAGCTGTCCGGCCAGATAATGGCCAGGACTGCTGAGGGGGCTGCCCTCTTCGACAATTTTTTCCATTTTATCGCCACATGGGCGGACTCTTTGGCTTTTCCTTAAACAAAGTTGTCTCGATCTTTAGCTATTGTTCGCAAGTATGACTAGATGTTATGCTCGGAACTTGGGGTTTGGCCAACTGGCGGTGGGGAAGCTCGTAACCTGAATTTTTGCTCGAAACCTAAAGTAACAACAAGCCTAAAAACTGGTCAGACGTGGCATTAGTATCCCGAGGTGCTCCTCTAATTCCGAACACTGGTTAAAAATTGGCGGGAGAACATTTTACTATGGCTGTGGGCATTACATTGTACAGTGCCGAATGAAGCGGTCAGTGAGTGTATTTATTGATTTAGTTTTCTTTCCTTTTGACAATTTTGTTTCTATTTGTTGACAACAACTGTAATCTTTTAATGCTAGACATAGGGAGACCCGAAATAATACGTTACAGTAATCGAGACGAGACGTAACGAACGCATGAATAATGATATCAGCGTCGCTAGTGGACAAAATGGAATGAATTTTAGCGATATTACGGAGATGAAAGAAGGCCGTTTTAGTAACACTCTTAATGTGGGACTCAAACGAGAGAGTTGGGTCGAAGATAATACCCAGATTCTTTACCGAGTAGCCTTGTGTAATTGTTTGGTTGTCAAATGTTAAGGTGGTATTATTAAATAAATGTCGGTGTCTAGCAGGACCGATAATCAGCATTTCCGTTTTCTTGGCGTTGAGTTGCAAAAAGTTAGCGGACATCCATTGTTTAATTTCATTAAGAAACGCCTCCAGCTGACTACAATCCGGCGTGTTGGTCAGCTTTAGGAGCATGTAGAGTTGGGTGTCATCAGCATAACAGTGAAAGTTAACACCATATTAGCGGCAGCATGTAGATGCTAAAGAGTGCAGGGCCAAGAACCGAACCCTGGGGAACTCCACACATTACCTTAACATAGTCCGAGGTCACATTGTTATGGGAGACGCACTGCATCCTGTCAGTAAGATAGGAGTTAAACCAAGACAAGGCTAAGTCTGACATACCAATACGTGTTTTGATACGCTCTAATAAAATATTATGATCGACGGTATCGAAAGCAGCGCTAAGATCAAGAAGCAGCAACATAGATGATGCATCAGAATCCATCGTTAGCAATACATCATTAGCCATTAATGGTTGAATTGTAGGGTTGAAAAAACTAACTGAAATTCATGCTTCCAACTTAAAGATGATCAAAAAGGAGAGAGACAGCTTGTGTCGCAAAATACTAAGTTCAACACAAGTTGAGGTACCATTGTAGAAGTTGTCTCAATCTTTAGTCACTGAAAAAAATGCTATTGCAAAATGAAAATAAATAAATAAATTAGTAATTTTTTGGGCATTTACCATATTTTTCGGACTATAAGGCGCACTTAAAATCCTTTAATTTTCTCAAAACTCGACAGTGCACCTTTTAACCCTGCGCGCCTAATGTACGGAATAATTTATGCAACAGCAACTTTTCTTACCTTCTAGTACCTACTAATCTGTATTTGAGATCTGCATAAGTCCTGAAAATTTGCGCGGGTCCGCCTTTGTAGTCCGTGCCAACAACGTAGTTGATAACCTTCTTCTTTTTCTCTATCTTTTTGTTATGGGACATTCATCCTCCGCTGTTGCCATTTCTAATATCAAGTAGTGTAAAGTTCTTACTTATATCTGTCAGTAAACTCGCCATGAAAGCGCTAAAAACTACCAGTGTAGTGAGTTTACATTATTCACCCAAGGAACTTTAGTTATTAGAAAGTTCCGGTCAGGCGGTTTTTCACGGGACACATTTCCATTGTTATTGCACTAGTGAGCCACGGATGAGAAGATGCTGCTCCATTATTGATTTAAGTAAAGTCTGAATGTCATTAAAACAGTTAGCTCCATCTTTTAACACTTCTTCCACTCCCGTCCTTGCACGCTACACCGCTACAACAAAGATGACGGAGAAAAGACGCTGCCGAAGGTGAGCCACGTAAATAAGACCACGCACAAAACGGCGCATCCTCAAGCGACTGTCAGAAAGCGGCTTGAAATTGATCTGTAAAACAGAATCTATGCATCATTTTGACCAAAGAACCACCATTACATGTTATGTAGACCACAAGGACGTGTTTTCAATTTAGAAAAATAAAAAATACATATATATGACCCCTTTAATGCGCCCTATAATCCGGTGCGCCTTTTGTATGAAAATAGACCTGACTAGACCCGCTCATCGGCAGTGCGCCTTATAATCCGGTGCACCCTATGGTCTGGAAAATACAGTACTCTTATTGTAGAAACTAGAAGTCAGGTATTTTACCTTAAAAAAAACAAAAACATAACAGACATTTGCATAGCATGTTGTGGAAAAGTCTCTTTCTTTTTCTCAACCCATGAAGTTACCTGGCACTCCTCACTTGTACTTTAAAAACACTGCTATAGATCAAATTACTGTCTAAAATGCTGTTGTCTTTCCAGCATTTGTCTGTAATCCAGAGACAAAATCAGTTCTTTGCAGTCCTGCTCTTTACGGTTTGTCTGAAACATGTTATTAGTTATTGAGTTTTGTACAGCATGTTTGACACTTTTACAGTCCCATATTTCTCAATAGAATTTATGTCCGGTTTCACATTTCCTGCCGCTGTGTCAGTATTCTGTTACTTTTTTTCTGTCTGTCAAACCTATCTTTAAACTTTGTAGACGTCTGATTAGTCACAGTCTATGTTTCACTGCGGTAGAAGACTTTACTATTCAATTTTTTTCTGCTAAGGGCTGGTACCCTTTTTATCATCCTCTCTTGTCTGTAGGTGTTGATTTGTGGCTTAGGCAATTGTTTGGCCTAGTAGAGGCCTCTCTGCTCTGTCTCCAGTTGTTATTTTAGTGTTCAGTTGAAATTCAACACAGTGACACTAATCCGAAAATCCTAAAAGACCGTGGCAAATAGTCCAAGGAGACACACACACATGCTCACCCCACTTGATGCATCATGTCATAAGATCTTGTTTATACTGGCAGACTACCCCGCTGTGAGACTTTTTGTTGCATATGGCTTTTGTATGGTCAGTTTGTTGATGCCTTTGGTTGCTGAAACTTAATGTTGGTTTTGTGAACTCTTAGCTGGTACTCATCTAGTGGTTGGCCCAATTTAGCTGCAGCAGTAATAACTGGGATGTAGCTTTATGTCTGAGAGAGAGGCCAGGACAAGCCAAAACACACACACCCTCTGTGTTTGATGGCAAGAGAGTTCAAGCGAAGTGTGTTGGTGCGCGCTCAGATCTTTTTATTTTCGTTTGGGACAGCCCTTGACATCCTACTTTTTATTTAATTTTGGTTACATTTTTCTTTGGCTTTTCCACATATAAAAATGCTACAATCATTTATTTTGACCTTGAAGTGCATTTTTAGCAGCCTCCAAATTATATTTTTTATACTAACAAATATAAGACCACTTACCAATAGTGGTGCATGCATGTATATTAAAGAGATAATTTTACTTGAACCCATTTTAACGCGGACATTTCTTTTTCTATGAACCGTGTATTTTGGTTAAAACATATCAAATGCATTTTTGTTTCAATTCAGTATCTGTATTTGGTCTTTGTGACTTTGTTCTAGAATTAAGCTTTTAGCTATGATAAAAGGAGAAAACCATTGGGTCAAAAACCTGCTATAGAGTAAATACTGAATAGATTCTTGAATTATAACTTAAACAACCATAGTATTGCGGACCTATAATTATTTAAATTTACATTCAAAACACTTCCATTTGGTCTAGATCAGGGCTCCCCAACCGTTTTTGCACCAATGCAAGTATTATTTTCCACGAACCAGCCTTCCATGTGTGGCAGATAAATACAGCAACATTAAGTGCATGAAAAATACAACTCACCATAACGCTGAATTAGTGAGAACCCTGGGCTTGTTTCTTTGCGACAAGATAGTCCCAGGCTGGTTGATGGTATATACAGTGGGACCTCGATCTACAAACTTCAACATTGTTCACCAACTGAAAAGTGTGTATAGTGAAGCAGTTCCCCATAAGAATAATGTAAACATGAGTAATTGTTTCTAGCCTTGACAAAAGTCCCTATTTTACTGAAAAACTGCACACTTTGAAGAAACTGTGATGTAGTTTAATGTAAGGCTTGTTGGTGCGCTCCAAAACAAAAAAAGCAAAATAATTGTACCTCGTGTCCGGGAATATTTGTAGCATTGTTGAACACTCCAGGTGTTTGTATCATCGGATTTGCGGTCTCATATTTTGGACATTCGGCTGAAGAGAATTGCGGCGCTTTCAAGCGATCACCACCTGGTGGTGAGTCGGCCCCACTTGTGGGGGAGGATGCCGGACAGACCTAGCAGTCCCAAACGCATAGTGAACGCCTCTCCCGTCGGAGAGAGTTTCAATTCTCACCTCTGGGAGAACTTTGAGAATGTTACGGGGTAGGCGCTGGATATTGAGTCCGATTGAACCTTGTTCCGGCTTCATCTGACCAAGATCTTCAGCGCTCACTGAATCGATTCACTGCTGAGTGTGAAAATCAGCACTTCCAAGTCTGAATTCATGGTTCTCGCCCGAAAAAGGGTGGAGTGCCATCTCCGGGTTGGGGAGGAGATCCTGCCCCAAGTGGAGGAGTTCAAGTACCTCTGAGTCTTGTTCACGAGTGAAGGAAGAGTATCGTGGAGATCGGCAAGCGGATCGGTGCAGTGATGCAAACCCTGCATCGGTCTGTTGTAGTAAAGAAGGAGCTAAGCCGGGAGGCAAAGCTCTCAATTTACCGGTCGATCCCATTCTCACCTATGGTCATGAGCTTTGGGTTCTGACCGAAAGGACAAGATCACGGGTACAAGCGGCCGAAATGAGTTTCCTCCATCAGATGACGGGGCTCTCCCTTAGAGATGAGTGAAAAGCTCTGTCCTTCGGGAGGAGCTCAAAGTAAATCCACTGCTCCTCCATATCGAGAGGAGCCAGATGAGGTGGTTCGGTTATCTGAACCGAACGCGTTAGGAAACCATGGGAAAGACCCAGGACAAGGTAGAGAAATTATGTCTCTCAACTGGCCTGGGAACACCTCAGGATCCGCCGGGAAGAGCTGGACAAAGTAGCTGGGGAGAGGGAAGTCTGGGCTTCCCTGCTTAGGCTGCTGCCCCTGCGACCAGACTTTGAAGAAGATGGATGGATTGATGAGACAAATGGCGACTTCCTATCAGGAGTTTTATTATACATCAATGAACAAGCTTATTGATGTGTCCAATGGGACAGGCAAAAGTTAGTTGGAGAAAATGCGGTCGTTTATAAATAATTTAATGACTGGGAGCAAATGCGTCACAGACTGGTACCAGTCCTCAAACCGGTGGTTGGATAACCACGGGTCTAGATTATATGTAATGGATATGTTTTGGTGTATATTATGCATACATTTTGCTCCACAATCACTTTTATAACCTGTGTTTTTGAGTATCTGCAAGATGTTTAATTCTGGAGGCGTTCCCAAAATGCAAATGAAACTACGCTCACCCCCTCCAAAAGTATCATCATTTATCTTTTGAAAATGTACACTGTTTGAATATATATTTCGAAGTCATTACCACTATTTTTTTTCCCACACACGGTCGGAAATGAACTTCATAAACACTATTTACAGGGTGTCCCAAAAAATGTATATCATTTTAAAAGCTATTATGTAGCAATGATGTCAATTTTTTAGGCACATCCTGTTGATTCTCCCAGTCACAATAATAGGTACGCCTGCACATTCGATGCATACACAGCTGCAAAAAAACAGCTACTTTTAAAGGTAAGTTAAAGTACCAATGATTGTTAGAGTGTCCGCCCTGAGATCGGTAGGTTGTGAGTTCAAACCCCGGCCGAGTCATACCAAAGACTATAAAAATGGGACCCATTACCTCCCTGCTTGACACTCAGCATCAAGGGTTGGAATTGGGGGTTAAATCACCAACAATGATTCCCGGGCGCGGCCACCGCTGCTGCCCACTGCTCCCCTCACCTCCCAGGGGGAGATCAAGGGTGATGGGTCAAATGCAGAGAATAATTTCGCCACACCTAGTGTAGCAGCACTTATGTCACTGCAGGTTGCACAAAATTCGATGAAAATAATACAGTCCTTCACTTTCTTAAGCAAAGGCTGAACACTTTACTAAGTGTCCAAATAAGTACGTCCACCTCACAGTGGCGTCACAATGTAGCCCGACTGCAAAACCTCCGCAACTGGATTCTTCCAAAACGACGTGCAAGCTCACCTCAAAATGCATGAACCTTCTGATTTGACACTTTGCGTTGATTAACACGAGCAGCCACCTTTGTACATGATTTATAAGTCAGAAAAGACTAACTTTATCATAGGTCTCTGTTAAATGCTTTTTACTAACAATGAATTTTCCTCTCTTAATCAATGAATAAATTACAACTTTCTCACCTGCCAAGAAATATCAACTTAAGTGTTTGACGACATGATTCATAAAGTGGCTTGTATTTTCTACTCCAAGTGAAAGGGGATTCCCTGGGTGTCCAAATGTAGGTTGCCAGGTGGTTGGGCTGGGAGCGTCACATATGACATAGACTCTAACAATGAATGCTTTGTAAGGCCAAATAAAGTTCACCACAAGGCAAGAGACAGCCGTGCTCTTGTTCAGTTATGTGCAAGGTCAGGGTTTATCTAACCGGCACACACAGCAGGAGATAAATATATTTTTTTCTTTACAAACAGCTTAGTACCACCAACCTTGAAGAGGTCGTGGAGGGTCAAATGCTTCTGGCCTTTCTAATCACAGAAAACATGCAGACGCACATGCAGACCTCCCTCTTTGACATCATTCACAGTTGAACTCCATTGTAAACGTGAGGCAGCAATTTGACGTTGCTTTCTATTACTCAAGCTGGGACATGCACACGTGAGAACATGTATACATTTAGTTCACATGAGAATAAAAATGGGGGTTAGACGAATGTATGTTTGTTCTCAATCTTTCTGTAGATTTGTGGTGGGGAGTTTTTCAGCACTTTGAATAACATATGACAGTTCACCCCTACACCAAAGGTAGTGCAGAAGTATTCCGCTGTGCGTTTCTAAAGGTCTGACAAAGACCGAACTGTACAAAAACCAAAGCAATTTTTCCCATGTGAAATAATGTCAATCCAATAATCTGATTCAGTCAACTAAAAATATGAACACAAAATACATTTTATATAGATTATTTATAGTTTTACAATGAGAAAACAATACAAGATGCATATAAATCATGAATAAAATGGTTAAAGAAACGTTAATCTATAAATAAATTCAATTGATTAATTTGATTAGAAAAAACTTTGGTTTATCTTCATTTGCTTTGATTAATCGTTTAATGCAGTGTTTTTCAACCTTTTTTGAGCCAAGGCACATTTTTTGCGTTGAAAAAATCCTGAGGCACACCACCAGCAGAAATCATTAAAAAACCAAACTCAGTTGACAGTAAAAAGTCGTTGTCGCAATTGTTGGATATGACTTTAAACCATAACCAAGCATGCATCACTATAGATCTTGTCTCAAAGTAGGTGTACTGTCACCACCTGTCACATCACACCCTGACTTATTTTGAGTTTTTTGCTGTTTTCCTGTGTGTAGTGTTTTAGTTCTTGTCTTATTATCTTGTCCTATTTTGGTGGCTTTTTCTCTTTTTTTGGTATTTTCCTGTAGCAGTTTCATGTCTTCCTTTGAGCGATATTTCCCGCCTATACTTTGTTTTAACAATCAAGAATATTTAAGTTTGTGGGGACATTGTTGATTGCCATGTCATGTTTGGGTGCACATTGTGGACGCCGTCTTTGGTCCACAGTAAGTCTTTGCTGTCGTCCAGCATTCTGTTTTTGTTTACTTTGTAGCCAGTTCAGTGTTAGTTTCGTTCTGCATAGCCTTCCCTTAGCTTCAATGCCTTTTCTTAGGGGCACTCACCTTTTGTTTATTTTTGGTTTAAGCATTAGACACCTTTTTACCTGCACACTGCCTCTCGCTGTTTCCGACATCTACAAAGCTATTAGCTACGTGCTGCCACCTACTGATATGGAAGAGTATTACACGGTTACTCGAGCTCTAGACAGCACCTATACTCAACAACAACACATCATTTGCAGACTATAATTACTGGTTTACAAAAAATATTTTTAACCCAAATAGGTGAAATTAGATAATCTCCCACGGCACACCAGACTGTATCTCACGGCACACTAGTGTTCCGCGGCACAGTGGTTGAAAAACACTGGTTTAATGAGTGTAACTAATACACATTGATCAGGACACAATGCAGTTAAGTAAAAAAAAGTTAAAGTACCAATGATTGTCAGACACACACACTAGGTGTGGTGAAATTATTCTCTGCATTTGACCCATCACCCTTGATCACCCCCTGGGAGGTGAGGGGAGCAGTGAGCAGTGAGCAGCAGCGGTGGCCGCGCCCGGGAATATTTTTTGGTGATTTAACCCCCAATTCCAACCCTTGATGCTGAGTGTCAAGCAGGGAGAGAATGGGTCCCATTTTTTATAGTCTTTGGTATGAGGCGGACACTGTAACCAAAAGGTTGCCGGTAACATTAAATATGGGGCCGCTGCAATATAGCACACATGGTGATTGACAAGGTGGTGTCATGATACCACATTACAGTTTGTACTTTATTTTCCCGTGCTCTGTATCATTTCCTGTCCTGGTGTTCTTGCTTTGGTTTTACTTTTGTTGGTTTGTTGGATTCCTAGTTTTGACGCACATTCACATTATGTTAAGTTTCCTGCCGGTGCACCTGTTTTCTCTTCCTAATTAAATGTATTTAGGTTCACCTGTTATTCCTTGCCAGCGCTGGTTTATTTTCTTTTTTTTTTCCATTGTGCGTGTGTTACTCTGCTGCTGCAGCGTGCTTTCCACTAAAATGTTGTTTCTGTTGCTTTTTTGCTTTCTAAGAGTTAAATTATTTGACCTGCACACCACCTTCTGTCTCTGCATCCTGTGGGCACACCATCAGCCAACATGTGCCATTGTGACACAGTCATTTGAAACAAAGAATGATGGTTATGGCAAGCAGACTATTTGTTGTTGCTATTTCCCTAAAATGTGCATTGAGGCTATGTTATCTGATTACTTTATTAATCTTACAACAATTTCTTGATTTCTAAAATAACAGCAGCCCTACATTTAACATTACTTTTTACTTTATTGAAGACCCTCATTGGCGAAAATGACAAGGAGCGGAGACAAGACACCACTTTTGTACTTGAATTTAATGGTGCTTCTCACCCTCTTTATCAAAGGGCCTGCACTTACAGCTTTCTTTGGCCCCATGGTGGCTTATTTCACAGCTATTCTTAAAAAGGCAAAGGATAACAAAGTCAACCAGTGTTTAGGTCATATTGAGACGATAGAGTTAGGGGAAAATGACTTCCGGGTGGGGAATTGAGAGCGGTTTAACACAGGCAACGTTTGTTGTAAAGACAAGTTTCGAGCTGTAGGACTTGAGCAGAGTTTTATACACTGTCAAGTTTGATCATCTTCTCGGCGTTTGGCCCAATTTTTTTTTAACCCAATGCGGCCCCCAAGTCAAATAGTTTGGGGACCCCTGCTCTATAGTGTTCATTTGTTTTTTTGTTACCGATGAGATCTGTTTATTAGTGGGGATCCCCCTGAGTTTGTGATATAAATCTAACAAATCAGATTCCATCCATCCATCCATCCATCCATCTTCTTCCGCTTATCCGAGGTCGGGTCGCGGGGGCAGCAGCCTAAGCAGGGAAGCCCAGACTTCCCCCTCCCCAGCCACTTTGTCCAGCTCTTCCGGGGGGATCCCGAGGCGTTCCCAGGCCAGCCGGGAGACATAGTCTTCCCAACGTGTCCTGGGTCTTCCCCGTGGCCTCCTACCGGTCGAACGTGCCCTAAACACCTCCCTAGGGAGGCCATCGGGTGGCATCCTGACCAGATGCCCGAACCACCTCATCTGGCTCCTCTCGATGTGGAGGAGCAGCGGCTTTACTTTGAGCTCCTCCCGGATGACAGAGCTTCTCACCCTATCTCTAAGGGAGAGCCCCGCCACCCGGCGGAGGAAACTCATTTCGGCCGCTTGTACCTGTGATCTTGTCCTTTCGGTCATGACCCAAAGCTCATGACCATAGGTGAGGATGGGAACGTAGATCGACCGGTAAATTGAGAGCTTTGCCTTCCGGCTCAGCTCCTTCTTCACCACAATGGTGAAGTGAAGTGAACGTTTCGGCCCCACGGCCTCGAGTCATTCGCTTTACCAGATAAAACTGCATCCTCGAGCCTGCTGTCCTGGGGGACACTTCGGATGGAACCAGCTACTAGATGGTTCGATTAGTCTTTCGCCCAACAAATCAGATTCGACTATGAAAATGTTTTGTCGAAAGCAGCACTATTTTAGTTACTTTATAATGGAAAAGTTTAAAAGGGTTGAAATGATCTCACATTATGTTTAAATCCATTGTTTTGGGACAGAGAATCATCAGAAGAAAACTGTTACATTAAATCTTTTGTCCTTGACATGAGAACTCATTTATTCAGTTCTGTATTAACAGAAGTGTTTCTTCCATGCCTAATTCAGAATGTCAGCAGAGTGATTATTTCATTAAATGTGTTAATTTGTCATCGTCTGCCAACTTTTTCATCTTCTTCTATCAATTAAAATCAAATAATGAAGTGCAGTACTTATGTAATGATGTATGGAGAAAATCCTGTTATGGTGGAATAAAGCGGTTAGAGAGGGAGCGAGCACGGTCCCATGATTCTCCACAGTTATTTTATAGTTTGTTATATGATCAGGGATTTCCCCTCCCCACCCCAACTCCTCTCGCTGGATTAAGCGTGTCGGAACCACAGGGGCCGAAGATGAAACACATGTAAGTGTCTGAGGATTGATTGGTGCTGTCTGTTCGCAGAGTTATGTTTGAATGCATAACCGCAAGGCTAGTTGGCTGTGTTAGTGGAGAAGTTACCCATTAGGCTACCGGGGAAGGTATTGATGATGCGGGGAGGGTTGGCGGATGAGGATCTTGCAGGCATTCTTTGGTTCCTGTCAGGGTTGGTGATTGGTTCCCCTCGAGGTTATGTGTTCCTGACCTCTGAAATCCATGTTCACCCCAAGGCAGGAGACAACCTCTTTCTAAGGTTTACATTTTGACTCTTTTCATTTCAAGTCAGTGTTTCAATAATAACCACCAACACTTAAAGGTGCAAATTATTGAACTTAATTTATTGAACAGGCGTCAACTTGCAGTCCACACCTACCTCTCACGTGTGACTGCCATCTACTGGTCACACTTGTCATTACACCATGAACCAAATAAAACTGCTTCGAGGTCGGTAAGCACGACCAGAAATAATTAGTATATTAGGTACACTGGGTAATAAGGCATACTGTCGATTTATGAGAAAATGAAAGGATTTTAAGTGTGCCTTATAGTCCGGAAAGTACGGTAAAGTTGGTTCAATAGAACATATTTAACATATAGATATTTATTTATGTCACAATTAGAAGTTGAGTATTTTCAAGTTTCTGTTTAGCCCGAATAGGATGGCTGACGTTCAGACTGTCAATAATGGCTGACACAAGTATGCATAACGGTTGCGCATGCACATATACTAAAAATATTTTTTAGAAATAAAAGCAAATAAAAATATATGCTACGGTTGGTATTTTGCTGTTGAACCGGTGAGTGAAATCATATGCTTTTCCCAACACTGCTTTTGTAACATAATGTTATATTTGTGTGTGTGGGGGGGGGTGGATAATGCGATAAGGTTTGTAAATGTATGTTTTAATGATGTCAAGTCAACATTGTTATTTTGCACCAAATTAAATTTAAGTTAATTTAAAAATAGAGATGTCCGATGTTATCGGCCTGCCGATGTTATCGGCCGATAAATGCGTTGAAATGTAATATCGGAAATTATCGGTATCGTTTTTTTTAAATTATTGGTATCGTGATTTTTTTGTTTGTTTGTTTGTTTTTTGTTTTTATTAAATCAACATAAAAAACACAAGATACACTTACAATTAGTGCACCAACCCAAAAAACCTTCCTCCCCCATTTACACTCATTCACACTCATTCACACAAAAGGGTTGTTTCTTTTTGTTATTAATATTCTGGTTCCTACATTATATATCAATATATATCAATACAGTCTGCAAGGGATACAGTCCGCTGCTGGTCCACTAATAGTACTAACCTTTAACAGTTCATTTTACTCATTTTCATTAATTACTAGTTTCTATGTAACTGTTTTTATATTGTTTTACTTTCTTTGTTATTCAAGAAAATGTTTTTAATTTATTTATCTTATTTTATTTCATTAATTAAAAAAAAAAAGTACCTTATCTTCACCAGACCTGGTTGTCCAAATTAGGCATAATGATGTGTTAATTCCACGACTGTATATATCGGTTGATATCGGTATCAGTTGCTATCGGTATCGGTAATTAAAGAGTTGGACAATATCGGAATATCGCATATCGGCAAAAAGCCATTATCAGACATCCCTATTTAAAATCAATAAAGATAGTTTCAAATAAATAAAGTGTGAAACTATTTTTGTAACGAGCGTGTGTCAAATGAAATTCTGCTTAGGGTCCCAATTTAGCCCAATTTTATGCTGGGTCATAGCTTGCATGGTCAAACCAGGAAGAAGTTGTGTGCAGCTGCAGCACCTGTGGTTAGTTTGCACATGAGCTGGACAGGTCAACAGGTGATTAATATTTGTAATCCAGCAGATGACTGCTACATTGAACCTTGACCTACAATGTGACCTTTGGGGAAGACCGCAATCCCCTTTCAATCTACATTGGAGGATTTAGTTTCCAGTCTCCTGTTTTTGCTCATTAGCCTCTTTGGTTGAGGTCGTAAGATATTCCACAAACATGGCGATGCATATTCATGAACTTTGCCTCGCAAAAAGTAGAAAACTGTTGATTCTTTTGTATATCTAAATATAAAAGTACACTATGAGAGCTCTATTGACTATTTACATTATGTGGAGTATGCATGTTTTCTGTACCTCTAAGCTTTCTCCAAATTATAAGGAAACTAAATGGTTAACTGAACATTAATATTTGATTTGCTGTATTGCAGTACCTCTTGGGTCTGGTTTGGTTTTAGTTCTTAGTTCTTTTTAGTTCTTATTTGCCTAGTATTGAAAACATTAATTCAAAAAGGATCATTTGGAAATGTTACCTTTCCTTCATTTTATCTTTTAAAATATGTTTCCGAAAATAAGAAGGGGTTGTTTTGTACATATTTTTTTTTACATCAATTCAGTATGATTAAAAAAACAACAACCACTAAATAATCTGGCAACAAAAAATATTACCTGTCAAAATACCATTTTACTTGTTTCAAGCGTTTTTAGTGAGTCAATTGTTCTTGTTTTGTTGGCAGATTATTTTGTTTCATTTATTAAGTAACGTAGCTCAGATTTTAGAGTATAAGTCGCTCCGGAGTATAAGTTGCACCGGCCGAAAATGCATAATAAAGAAGGGAAAAAAACATATGTAAGTCGCACTGGAGTATAAGTCGCATTTTTTGGGGAAATTTATTTGATAAAACCCAACACCAAGAATAGACATTTGAAAGGCAATTTAAAATAAATAAAGAATAGTGAACAACAGGCTGAATAAGTGTACGTTATAGAGAATGTGCCTGGTATGTTAACGTTACATATTATGGTAAGAGTCATTCAAATAACTATAACATATAGAACATGCTATACGTTTACCAAACAATCTGTCACTCCTAATCGCTAAATCCCATGAAATCTTATACGTCTAGTCTCTTACGTGAATGAGCTAAATAATATTATTTGATATTTTACGGTAATGTGTTAATAATTTCACACATAAGTCGCTCCTGAGTATAAGTCGCACCCCCGGCCAAACTATGAAAAAAACTGCGACTTATAGATCGAAAAATACGGTACATGTTGCTTAAAATAAGCATAGTAAAGAAAAATATACATCCATCCATCCATTTTCTACCGCTTGTCCCTTTCGGGGTCGCGGGGGGTGCTGGAGCCTATACCAGCTGCATTCGGGCGGAAGGCGGGGTACACCCTGGACAAGTCGCCACTTCATCACAGGGCCAACACAGATAGACAGACAACATTCACACACTAGGGCCAATTTAGTGTTGCCAATCAACCTATCCACAGGTGTATGTCTTTGGAGGTGGGAGGAAGTCGGAGTACCCGGAGGGAACCCACGCATTCACGGGGAGAACATGCAAACTCCACATCTTGTTAGTTAAAAATCAACACAGTGGTACCCGAACTTACGAGCAACTTAAGTTAGGAGTCATTTGAGATACGAGCGGTCTCTCAGCTTTTTGTCATGCCAGCATAATTTGTGTTATGAGCATTTTTCCACCCGTATAAGTAATACTTGTAACACCGTTTGAGCAATAAAGATTTAATGCACTGTATTTTAGACGTGTTGCTGTCCCTGCTTCGTTGACCCAAAAACAAATGTTTTTTTATTCGACAGTTGATGTACACGTTTGAGTGCTGCTCAGCCCCCAACCACCAAAACTAAGAAAGTTAGTGCAAAAGAGAAGAAGCTGGCGACCAAATCAGAGAAACAAACCATTAAATAAAATAATAAATAACCTACTGGTTAGCAGCCAACAGCATTGTCAGTCCACGTCACACAATCCGCAGCCAGCATCCGTGACATGCAGCCCAAAACGTTCACATGAAAAACATTTTATGAAGTTAATTATATTTATATAGCGCTTTTTCTCTAGCGACTCAAAGCGCTTTACACTGTGAAAGTGTTTTGCCCATGGACACAACGGCAGTGACTAAGATGGTGGAAGCTGGCATTGAACCTGGAACCCTCAAGTTACTGGCACGTCCGCTCTACCATCGGCGCCACGCCGCCCAATTAAAATATTGAGAAGCTGCAGATGCTGTATTTGACGTGTTTCAATTTGTTCCGTCTAGTCCTGACTTTACAAACTGAACGGTTTAGCATTAATTACCTCGCTTGTTGTCAACTCTGACCTCTTCGGTCCTTCACTCAAAGACATCCGTGTGCAACATAAACAACAACAGTTCCTATTGTTAAAAGACATAGAAGCAGCTGGTCGGAAACACAAAAGTCTAATCCCCAAAGTAAATGCTATAGGATATTAATTCATTATTACATAAAGCTACTGTAATTGTTTAGCACATTCTATTTTCTAATATTTTCTACGTTTTTTTTATTTTTAAAAGGCATGTTATATGTTAAAGGGGTCATGTTAGAATGTTTTTATAACTTTAAAACACTTCATTGTGGTCTACCTAAAATGTAATGGTGTTTCTTTGTCAACATTTTGTGTAGATTATGTTTTACTGACCATTTTTCAGGTGCGTTCTGATCGTCTCTTTAGGGTGCGCCGTTTTGTGGGAGGCCTTATTTATGTTCCTCCATTTCAACTGCATTTTCTCTTTGTTGTAGTTATTAGCGCTTCCGCAATGAGTTTACTGACAGATAGAAGTCAGAACTATACACTCATTTGTTTTAGAAATGGCAACAGCGGAGAATGCATATGCATGTACGAGCCAGTCTTCCCCACAACAAGAGGAGAGAGAAAAAGTAAAAGCTTATTGACTACATACTGGGGTTGTACGGCATACCGGTATTAATATATTACCGCGATACTAATGAATTATATGCGGTACTATACCGCCTCTGAAAAGTACCGGCCCACCACCCCCACGCCCCAGTCGTTGTCACGTTGTGTCATTGCTGGTTTACGTGCAGAGGATCATGTTTGGTAGCACACACACACAGAGTACTTACAAGCAGACACAGTGTGTAGACAGAAAAGGGAGAACGGACACATTTTGGCTTAAAAACTAACGATAAAGGTGAAGTTATAACACTGAAACGCCCTCAGGAAGAGATACTTTAAGACATGGCTAGCTAGCTAGCAGCTAAAGTCCAGCCCCAGTTGGCAGTGTTGTAGCTACTTCTAAATCACAAATCCTCGCCTCCATGGCGACAAATAAAATAAGTTTCTTACAAGTATCATCCCTGCAGGACGAGGAATAGCTAAACATGCTTCACTACGCACCGTAGCTCACCGGCGTCAAAATGTAAACAAACACCATTGGTGGATCTACACCTGACATCCACTGTAATGATATCAAGTAGAGGCGCGTATTACATTATTTGGCATCACAACATCTTCTTTCGTTTTTAAAAAATGTATATTATGTTTATAAACTCATGAAATATTTCCCTGGACACATGAGGACTTTGAATATGACCAATGTATGATCCTGTAAATACTTGGTATTGGATTGATACTCAATGATCATCCAAAACTAATGTAAAGTATCAAACAACAGAAGAATAAGTGATTATTACATTTTAACAGAAGTGTAGCCATAACATGTTAAAAGAGAAAGTAAGCAGATATTAACAGTAAATGAACAAGTAGATTAATAATTAATTTTCTACCACTTGTCCTTAATAATGTTGACAAAATAATAGAATGGAAAATGACACAATATGTTACTGCATATGTCAGCAGACTAATTAGGAGCCTTTGTTTGTTTACTTACTAATAAAAGACAAGTTGTCTTGTATGTTCACTATTTTATTTAAGGACAAACTTGCAAAAAGAAACATATGTATAATGTACCCTAAGAGTTTTTGTTAAAATAAAGCCATTTTTTGTGGTCCCCTTTATTTAGAAAAGTACCAAAAAATATCAAAATAATTTTGGTACAGGGACAACACTACTACAGACATTTTTGCAGTATGGTGTTTGCAGCATTCTTTACATTAAACAAACAAAATGCTGATCACATTATTTACAAGTGCATATACTTGTTCTAAAAACAGCTGCTAGTTATTGGCTATTCCGAGATACATTTTTCTTATTTTGTTTCCATTGATACGTAACAAACAGTCCTTGGCTTTAGTTTGCTGTGTCAGAATGTCTGCAGAGTGGACATGTTTGTTGGATGAATGTGTTGATAATCTGTGTGTGGGTGTGGGTGTGGGTGTGGGTGTGTGTGTGCGTGTGTGTGTGTGTGTGTGTGTTTCTATCTATGCGCCAGTCTGTCTCCGGAGTATAGTGACTGGCCCCAAACGGCTCCAAGATGGTTGTGTTTGTGTTTGGTCTGTGTGTTCATGTGTTAGTCATCTCTATTAGTCAGGAGGAGTGACAGACAGGGTGATATCAAGCCTCTCTGTGTTACTAGAGGACACACGCATCTATAGCGTGACTGCATTGTGTATCCGTGCGTGTGGGTGTTACTGATGACTATAGCCTTCATTGCTTTACCGGTCACACTCTTTCAGGTTTAAGGTATCAGATGAGGCTAATGTTTCACTGGTATAGCATGCAGAAGGGGCGTCACTCTCCCTGAGGGCCTGGAAAGAACACAAGAAAAAAAACGATAAGTCAGGAGAGACGTAAGGAAAAAAAAGAGGGAAGGGAGGCGGGAAGCGAGGGCAGCAAGCAAGGCAGGTCTGGCCCGGTTTCACTGGCGGGAATTCTCAATGTTTGACACCCCTTTTTTTTTTTCTCCTTTTCATCCATGTGATGACTCAGCAAGATGTTTTACGCTTTCCAATTGTAACTTCCATGTTGGAAGAACTAGAACGTCGCACTCTTAGACGCAATACCACGCTCAACTCTTATATCATCAAGTATTTAATCAGTTTTCAGATAAGATGGAAAAGTACATTTGCCTGATCCACTGAGATTATAAACCACTGAATCATTTCATAACTTTCCTTTCTGTTTAATTTATGACTGGGTTAAATAAAGCATGTTCCACTGATAATTAAAAGGTTTAAAGGGATTAGTTTTCGAACTATAAAGTCATTTTGGTTTCTGTGTAATCATTATCAAAGAGAAGTCTAGTTAACAGGCAGCACAGTGAAACAGGGGTTAGTGTGTGTGCCTCACAATACGAAGGTCCTGGGTTCCATCCTGGGCTTGGGCTCTTTCTATGTGGAGTTCACATGTTCTCCCCGTGACTGCGTGGGTTCCCTCCGAGTACTCCGGCTTCCTCCCACCTCCAAAGACATGCACCTGGGGATAGGTTGATTGGCAACACTAAATTGGCCCTAGTGTGTGAATGTGAATGTTTATCTGTGTTGGCCCTGTGATGAGGTGGCGACTTGTCCAGGGTGTACACCGCCTTCCACCCGAATGCTGCTGAGATAGGCCCCAGCACCCCCCGCGAGCCCGAAAGGGACAAGCGGTAAGAAATAGACGGATGAAGTCAAGTTAACAACTAGTCTATCAAGTGTACGTAGGGTTGGGCATTGGGGTTTGATGAGAACCAGTTCTTACGTTCCCATTCTCTTGGAAATCGTCCAAATTCCTAAATGTTGATTCCTATTTTTGATGCTTAGCTTTCCGACCGGAAGAAGCTGCCACAGAGGCGGCTAAACATACAAATCTGCATATACTGTGTTGAGCTGTTCTCCTAAGTCAGTGATTCTCGAATGGTAGTAGAACGCGGGCTCCATCTTGTGGTATGTCAAAGAATCACTTTCTTAAATATTTAAACACAGTGTTACTGTTCAAAATGTGTATAATGTTAATGTTGAATATACTTCCATCCATCCATCCATCCATCCATCCATCCATCCATCTTCCTCCGCTTATCCGAGGTCGTGTCGCGGGGGCAGCAGCCTAAGCAGGGAAGCCCAGACTTCCCTCTCCCCAGCCACTTCGTCCAGCTCCTCCCGGGGGATCCCGAGGCGTTCCCAGGCCAGCCGGGAGACATAGTCTTCCCAACGTGTCCTGGGTCTTCCCCGTGGCCTCCTACCGGTCGGATGTGCCCTAAACACCTCCCTAGGCAGGCGCTCGGGTGGCAGCCTGACCAGATGCCCGAACCACCTCATCTGGCTCCTCTCGATGTGGAGGAGCAGCGGCTTTACTTTGAGCTCCTCCCGGATGACAGAGCTTCTCACCCTATCTCTAAGGGAGAGCCCCGCCACCCGGCGGAGGAAACTCATTTCGGCCGCTTGTACCCGTGATCTTGTCCTTTCGGTCATAACCCAAAGCTCATGACCATAGGAACGTAGATCGACCGGTAAATTGAGAGCTTTGCCTTCCGGCTCAGCTCCTTCTTCACCACAACGGATCGATACAGCGTCCGCATTACTGAAGACGCCGCAACGATCCGCCTGTCGATCTCACAATCCACTCTTCCCTCACTCGTGAACAAGACTCCGAGGTACTTGAACTCCTCCACTTGGGGCAAGATCTCCTCCCCAACCCGGAGATGGCACTCCACCCTTTTCCGGGCGAGAACCATGGACTCGCACTTGGAGGTGCTGATTCTCATCCCAGTCGCTTCACACTCAGCTGCGAACCGATCCAGTGAGAGCTGAAGATCCTGGCCAGATGAAGCCATCAGGACCACATCATCTGCAAAAAGCAGAGACCTAATCCTGCAGCCACCAAACCGGATCCCCTCAACGCCTTGACTGCGCCTAGAAATTCTGTTCATAAAAGTTATGAACAGAACCGGTGACAAAGGGCAGCCTTGTTAAATACTTGTTAAATAAAACATCTGCCTTGTTTTTTATTGATTATTTAGGCCTACTATGCTACTGTATTTTAATGTTGGTCATTCTGGTGGTACTTGGAGAGCCAAGTGTTTTCTGACAAGGTAATTGGTGAAAAAAGTTTGAGAACCATTGCCCTGAGTTAATAATCCTCCATTTATTTCAAGTTTCATTATCACTGGGGGAAGAGACTAAACATGTTGCACACCGAGTAAAAGCAAGCAGGATCAGGCAAGCTAGTCGGTAAGCTAACCACTAAACTAGCTTGAAACAACATACAAATATGTGCCTAGTAAACTTAAAGTGTAAATTGAAACGCATTACAGCAACAAGTCAGAGTCTATTAATAGGAAATTAACAAGTAGATTTATAAGAGTCTAAAGCTGGGGTGTCCAAAGTATGAAGCGGGATCAAAGGGTGGTTTCTATATTCAAGACATACTCAATTTGACCTCATTCAAGCATATCCAGAAGATATCTATAATGTCATATAATATATATAATGCCATTTATATAATGTGATGATCTCCACTACCTTATATATTGTATACCTTATATATTGTATGTGGCTAAATTTCAACGTATGCTGCTGCTGTACACAAAATGTTCGGACATCCCTGGTCTAGAGAGAGGAAAATGTTCAACATTTGGGCTGCTTTTTTACCACTGCCAGTTATACATGCAAGAAGACTGATTGATCCAAAAACTGTTAGTGTTAATAGCAAGGGTAGTATCAGTATATGTTAGATACTAACGTGATTAAATTTTTTTTTTTTCTCAAAATATGTCATTTTTTGTTGTTGTTTTTGTTTTGGTTTCCAAACGTAGGGAATAAGGCCCTTGGACTTTCAGGGTATAAACCAAAGGATTTAAATAAATAGTGAAAAGTTGTTTTTGCTTTTGTTTGTTATTGTGTACTCTTGACTTCGTTTTGCTCACACAAATGTATGTAATAAAAGAAAATAAAGAACTATTTTGAATATTATGTTTATCCAGCATTCAATCCAGCCCGCCGAACATTTTAAAATGATTTTTTTTAGACCTGAAACATTGAAACTGTAGTCGCCATAATGATGTGCGGTGCTTTTTTCAAATTACCGTAAGTCTTGAACCATAGAAAGTATTGCAATGGTTGGAATCTGCACTTTTGAGTGATATATGAGTTAATACGGTAATCTGCGTCATGCAGCTCAGACAAAGCACCAAGCAGTGTGGGTCAAGTTTGTTTCCACTGAGTGTTTCCAGAGTGGCCAGACTGTAACGCGGGGGTGTCTGAGAGAAACATGGTAGAAGATTTTTACATCATAGTTTTTGCAGAATAATTTGATACAGTACATCAGATTGTAGGTGTTTTTTTACCCTTTGTGTTCATATTCCGTCGTGTTTGTTGTGTTTCGCTTGATTGTAAAGGATGCCAATTGAGGAGGTGGTCTGAGCAGTAAAAGGGGAATGTTGTTTATATGTTGTTATTTTTCAGTGTTTTATCGCTAATAGTTAATATTGTGAATCCCACATTCTTTACGTTCATGTACATACTGGGTGTCTCATTCGGTAAAAAAAAGTCATAATGTTTTTAGTATTCACTATTGTGAGTTTTTGTATTAAAAAAGGGGACCCAAGCACACATACTGTAAAGCACAGTTTTACATATGTATGTGTGTGTGTGTGTGTGTGTGTATATATATATATATATATATACGTATATATATATATATATATATATATATATATATATATATATATATATATATATATATATATACTAACCCCGTTTCCATATGAGTTGGGAAATTGTGTTGGATGTAAATATAAACGGAATACAATGATTTGCAAATCATTTTCAACCCATATTCAGTTGAATATGCTACAAAGACAACATATTTGATGTTCAAACTGATAATTTTTTTTTTTTGCAAATAATCATTAACTTTAGAATTTGATGCCAGCAACACGTGACAAAGAAGTTGGGAAAGGTGGCAGTAAATACTGATAAAGTTGAGGAATGCTCATCAAACACTTATTTGGAACATCCCACGGGTGTGCAGGCTAATTGGGAATAGGTGGGTGCCATGATTGGGTATAAAAGTAGATTCCATGAAATGCTCAGTCATTCACAAACAAGGATGGGGCGAGGGTCACCACTTCGTCAACAAATGCGTGAGCAAATTGTTGAACAGTTTTAAAAAAACCTTTCTCAACCAGCTATTGCAAGGAATTTAGGGATTTCACCATCTACGGTCCGTAATATTATCAAAGGGTTCAGAGAATCTGGAGAAATCACTACACGTAAGCAGCTAAGACCTTAGGTCCCTCAGGCTGTACTGCATCAACAAGCGACATCAGTGTATAAAGGATATCACCACAGGGGCTCAGGAACACTTCAGAAACCCACTGTCAGTAACTACAGTTGGTCGCTACATCTGTAAGTGCAAGTTAAAACTCTCCTATGCAAGGCGAAAACCGTTTATCAACAACACCCAGAAACGCCATTGGCTTTGCTGGGCCTGAGCTCATCTAAGATGGACTGATACAAAGTGGAAAAGTGTTCTGTGGTCTGACAAGTCCACATTTGAAATTGTTTTTGGAAACTGTGGACGTCGTGTCCTCCGGACCAAAGACGAAAGGAACCATCCGCATTGTTATAAGCGCAAAGTTGAAACGCCAGCATCTGTGATGGTATCGGGGTGTATTAGTGCCCAAGACATGGGTAACTTACACATCTGTGAAGGCACCATTAATGCTGAAAGGTACATACAGGTTTTGGAGCAACATATGTTGCCATCCAAGCAACGTTACCATGGACGCCCCTGCTTATTTCAGCAAGACAATGCCAAGCCATGTGTTACATCAACGTGGCTTCATAGTAAAAGAGTGCGGGTACTAGAATGGCCTGCCTGTAGTCCAGACCTGTCTCCCATTGAAAAAGTGTGGCGCATTATGAAGCCTAAAATACCACAACGGAGACCCCCAGACTGTTGAACAACTTAAGCTGTACATCAAGCAAGAATGGGAAAGAATTCCACCTGAGAAGCTTAAAAAATGTGTTTCCTCAGTTCCCAAACGTTTACTGAGTGTTGTTAAAAGGAAAGGCCATGTAACACAGTGGTGA
This sequence comes from Nerophis lumbriciformis, assembly GCF_033978685.3. Lineage (NCBI taxonomy): Eukaryota > Metazoa > Chordata > Actinopteri > Syngnathiformes > Syngnathidae > Nerophis > Nerophis lumbriciformis. Next base: position 27,271,932 of record NC_084551.2, on the reverse strand, counting down.
ACATGCCCTTTCCCAACTACTTTGGCACATGTTGCAGCCATGAAATTCTAAGTTAATTATTATTTGCAAAAAAAAATAGAAGTTTATGAGTTTGAACATCAAATATCTTGTCTTTGTAGTGCATTCAATTGAATATGGGTTGAAAAAGATTTGCAAATCATTGTATTCCGTTTATATTTACATCTAACACAATTTCCCAACTCATATGGAAACGGGGTTTGTATATATATTTAGATAGTTTCTTCAAAATAGCCACTCTTTGCTCTGATTACTGCTTTGCACACTCTTGGCATTCTCTCGATGAGCTTCAAGCACACCTGTGAAGTGAAAAACATTTTAGGTGACTACCTCTTGAAGTCTATCGAGAGAATGCCAATAATATATTAAATATAAATTATATATATACTGTATATATAATACAGAAATTCACATTTAATACATGTGATGGGTATCCGTATTGGCATCGACTCATCTTACTAATGGTTGAATGGTATCGCAATCGGCAGCATATAACCCTGATCAGCACAGCCCTATCACTAACACAAACAACAGGGAATGTGTAAATGTCTTCATAAATAATGTGGAACTTTTGTAGAAGTGTACTACTGTGGAAATGAAGTTGATAACATTTAGATTCAAGTTTAAAGGATTGATTATGATATACTGGTTAAAAAAACCTTGTGAGAAATTCATAGTACATTTTTGACCCTGCCTCTTAAAAGAATCAAAATTGAAAATTGTTGGGAACCACATTAGAAATGTGAAACTAGAATTGGAACTGTATTAGTCAGATTTCAATCAATGCCCAACACCAGGTAAAATATAATAATTTAACTTCTTTCGATGTTGATGCTAACATGCTTTTCTTGAGTGACAGAGCCCTAATAGCGATCTAATTCCCTCATCTTATTTGGTTTTACTGGTTTGTAATTACTCATTTAACCCATGACATAGAGTCTATGGTAAAGTTTAGGGTAAATTACAATGTGCCTATCTCAGGGCTTCATTAGTGATCACAGCTAATCCAAATGTGATAACTTACATGCCAAAACAACATGACTCATTTGACACGGAACAACTGTTTATCTGGAACATGCTGTGTTGATTCCAAACATTGAGTTAATTCCCTGATGCTGTCTACAGGTCTAGATTACATCTAAAAATTAAGTGATTTACTACAGTGCATAACCTTACATGATCAATGTAACCAAGCTGTATTTGGGCTTTTAGTTTTGACTGTGCAATAAGACAACTATGTGTCGCGATTGAATCCCAAAATTACAACTACAATGTCTTTGCCATGGCAACCAAGGTGCTCCTGATTTAGTGGTCTATGAATTAGTGTGTGCATCATTGCTAGTGCAACAAATTCAATTTCAGACATGCTGTTGTGTAGGGATGTAACGATATGTACATTTCCTATCAGGGTTATCGCCTCCAAAATGATCACAGTTATCATTATTATTGCGGTATTGTTAAATGTACTCAAAAAGTAAGACATACTGAATTATTTTAACCATTTTTTGTAAATATATCAAGTAGACACAAAATATACTTTCTTAGCCTGGCTTTGTAATAGCCATCTTATTTTTATTTGAGTGCTTGAATATGTTAATCAGTTTACAGGTCAGGTTTTAGTGATTTAAAAAAAAAAAAAATAATTATGAGAGGGACAAGCGGTAGAAAGTGAATGGAGCACGGGTGTTGTCACGAGTCGCGAGTTCCCTTCTTGTTGTGGACATTGTGTTATATTCTTTGAGTATACATTTCAATCACTCTGTTCTAAGAGATCACAGCCTAGGTTCAATATGCACAATTAAATAGCTTAGTTGCTCAGACATTAAACGGTTTCGTCTGTGAGTTTAGATTGTGGTATGTTGAGTTGAGTTTGTGTTTATTTCGAACATGCATGCACAACGGGAATATATGTTAATGTTTCTTGTATTCATGTTAGCATGTATGCTAACTAGCGAGTTAGCACTACCTTGCTTCTTCAGTGAATAAACAGCATCACTGGCCCATGAGTTTATCAATGTGCGGTTATTACTCACGGTTTCATGATAATTTCAATGTGAAGCGTTAATACGAACCGTCGGGATTTCAGGTATTTATCTTGAGCGCTATATGATGTGAAAAAGGAACCATCAAATCCCCTTATTGTTTGGAAAGTGAACCAGTATTGGTACTGATACCAATTCATTTTGCTTTAAAATATTTAATATTAATATTACTAAATGACTTTATTTTTAAATGTTTAATCACAATTAAAATCAAAAGAAAAACGCATGATGGCAATCACAATACGAAGGTCCTGAGTAGTCTTGGGTTCAATCCCGGGCTCGGGATCTTTCTGTGTGGAGTTTGCATGTTCTCCCCGTGACTGCGTGGGTTCCCTCCGGGTACTCCGGCTTCCTCCCACCTCCAAAGACATGCACCTGGGGATAAGTTGATTGGCAACACTAAATTGGCCCTAGTGTGTGGATGTGAGTGTGAATGTTGTCTGTCTATCTGTGTTGGCCCTGCGATGAGGTGGCGACTTGTCCAGGGTGTACCCCGCCTTCCGCCCGATTGTAGCTGAGATAGGCTCCAGCGCCCCCCGCGACCCCAAAGGGAATAAGCGGTAGAAAATGGATGGATGGGGCATTATTATCTTTTATTTCATACAAATGTTTCACCAATGTAAAGTCAATGTCCTATTGTGTCCAGGTACTTACTTGCTGAATTTTTAAACATTAATAAAAACAATAAAAAACGGATTTTGTAAAAATACAATATCGATCTAATCCAGACCTGGGCAAATTAAGGCCCGGGGGCCACATGCGGCCCGTTAAGCTTTTCAATCTGGCCCGCCGGACATTCTCAAATATTTTTTTTAGATGATTAAGATGTAAAGTGTAGCTGCCATTATGATGTGCAGTCATGTTTTCTAATGACCGTAAGTCTTGAACTATACAAAGTATTTCAATGGTTGGAATCTGCGCTTTTGCATGATATACTAGTTACTATGGTCATCTAATTAGTTACTATGGTCATCTAATTAGTTACTATAGTAATCGACATCACAGCAGCTCAGACGAGGCACCAAGCAGTGTTGGGCGGGAAGCGTTTCAACAGAAGCGGAAGGAGATTTTCACTACAAAGTTCTAAAATTTAGTGATGTATCAGATTGTAGGTGGGTTTATTTTGTACCCTTCGCGTCCATATTTCACTGTTTGTTGCATTTTTGTTGTGTTTCACTTGATTGTAAAATGTGTCGATCGGAAGGGGGTGTGACGTTGATATTTTGTCAATATTCAGTGTTTTATCCATCATAGAAACATTTAAAATTCCATTACGTTTTTTAAGGTGGTCTGTCATAACGTTTTTAGCATTCAATCAGACATTATTGTGAGGTTTTGTATTAGTGTTCATAAAAATAGATATACCGGCCCCCAGACACATTTTTTTCTCTAAATGTGGCCCCCCCGAGTCGAAATAATTGCCCAGGCCTGATCTAATCACTAGTATCAGTCATATGCTGTACTACACTTGGTATCAACAGCATCGGTTTATGGGTCAATCTACCCTTCTCTGTCATCGCCAGTAACCCGACAGACCGCAACGGAGCTCTCCAGTTGATCTCTTGCTGAAATATGATCCTTTCTCTAGACTCTACGTGTTCAAAAAAGTGAATATACAAGACAATTTGTCTTTTATTAGTAAGTAAGCAAACAAAGGCTCCTAATTTAGCTGCTGACATATGCAGTAACATATTGTGTCATTTTCCATTCTATTATTTTGTCAACATTATTAAGGACAAGTGGTAGAAAATGAATTATTAATCTACTTGTTCATTTACTGTTAATATCTGCTTACTTTCTCTTTTAACATGTTCTATCTACACTTCTGTCAAAATGTAATAATCACTTATTCTTCTGTTGTTTGGATGCTTTACATTAGTTTTGGATGATACCACAAATGTGGGTATCAATCCAATACCAAGTATTTACAGGATCATACATTGGTCATATCCAAAGTCCAGGGACATATATCTTGAGTTTACAAACATAATATAATTTTTTTTTTAAACGAAATAAGATGTTGCGATGCCAAAAAATATCAACGTAATCATAGTAGTATTGACTAGATACGCTCTTGTACTTGATATCATTACAGTGGATGTTAGGTGTAGATCCCCCAATGGCGTTTGTTTATATTTTGACGCCGGTGAGCTACGGTGTGTAGTGAAGCATGTTTAGCGATTCCTCGTCCTACAGGAATGATACTTGTAAGAAACTTACTTTATTTGTCGCCACGGAGTGATTAGTGATTTAGAAGTAGCTACAACACTGCCGACGGCGGATGCACGTTAGCCGCTAGCTAGCTAGCGACCCAGGTCTTAAAGCATGTCTTCCTGAGGGCATTTCAGTGTTATAACTTCACCTTTATCGTTAGTTTTTAAGCCAAAATGTGTCCTTCCACCCTTTTCTGTCTACACACCATGTCTGTTTGTAAGTACTCCGTGATTGTGCGCTGCCGAACATGCTCGTCTGCTCGTAAAACCAGCAATGGCACGACGTGACGACGACAACGGGGGTTTAGGACCGGTACTTTTCAGAGGCGGTATAGAACCGAATATGAATAATTAGTACTGCGGTACTATACTAATACGGGTATGCCGTACAACCCTACTTTCTATGAAACATATTCATTTCTATAATCTTTTGTACCGGATCAAAAGCCCCAAAAATCGGCTGAGGATCGGAGGCCATAATTTTGATTGGGACATTCCTATTAAAAACATCATTTGTACATGAGTTACATTGTTATCGAATAAAAATTGACAACAGGTCAACTTTCTAATAAAAAGTGCCTATTTCAGTTGTACCTGCCACAGTTCCAAAATGCTGAGAGATCAAATTCAGTGTAGAAGGTCACAGTGAATGTGTCGAAACAGCATAGATAGAGTAAGAGTGCATTCCTAAAGCCTTAACAGCTCAACGGCTAGACGGAACTTAACCTGCAAGCTTACTGCTTTGGCGGCACAGTTCCCTCCCTGTAGACAGCGGAGTAGGAGGAATGCAGAAAAACAAATGCAAGCGCTGAAGTGGCAACAAGGCAGCGCTGTCTGTCAGTGGCAATCCACTTCAGTGGTCCAAAACACAAGAGTCACACAAACATGCGTGTGCTTGAAGTCCTTGCATGCAACAGTGTGGCTGAAAATAAGCCAAAGCCCGGTGACTCAAGAGAGAGAAACATGATGGGACTGAGAGACCGGAAGTTGAGTCAAGACAGCGAAACAAGACACTGTTGTTAGATAAACCCCAGTATCAGCTGTGCTTGTGTGTTTAGGTTCATGGGAAAGTTAACACAGACTTGATACCTGATTTTCTAATACAGTGATGGTTCACCTGCTCACTTTGTCTTCTACATCAGCGTTTTTCAACCACTGTGCCGCGTGATACAGTCTGGTGTGCCGTAGGAGATTATCGAATTTCACCTATTTGGGTTAAAAATATTTTTTGCAAACCAGTAATTATAGTTTGCAAATTATGTGTTGTTGAGTGTTGGTGCTGTCTAGAGCTCGGCAGAGTAACCGTGTAATACTCTTCCATATCAGTAGGTGGCATCCGGTAGCTAATTGCTTTGTAGATGTCGGAAACAGCGGGCAGTGTGCAGGTAAAAAAGTGTCTAATGCTTAAACCAAAAATAAACAAAAGGTGAGTGCCCCTAAGAAAAGGCATTGAAGCTTTGGTAAGGTTATGCAGAACGAGACTAAAACTGAACTGGCTACAAAGTAAAAAAAAAAACCCAGAATGCTGGACGACAGCAAAGACTTACTGTGAAGCAAAGACGGCGTCCACAATGTACATCCGAACATGACATGACAATCAACAATGTCCCCACAAAGAAGGATAAAAACAACTGAAATATTCTTGATCGCTAAAACTAAGTAGATGCGGGAAATTTCGCTCAAAGGAAGACATGAAACTGATACAGGAAAATACCAACAAAAAAAAGAAAAAGCCACCAAAATAGGAGCGCAAGACAGGAACTAAAACACTACACACAGGAAAACAGCAAAAAAGTCCAAATAAGTCACGGCGTGATGTGACAGGTGGTGACAGTACACCTACTTTGAGACAAGAGCTATATTGATGCATGCTTGGTTATGGTTTAAAGTCATATCCAACAATTGCAACGACGACTTTTTACTGTCAACTGAGTTTCTTTTTTTAATGATTTCTGCTGGTGGTGTGCCTCTGGTTTTTTTCAACGCAAAAAATGTGCCTTGGCTCAAAAAAGGTTGAACAATACTGCTCTACATTAACACTTACAGTGCTTCATAGTTCCCTCATTGTGTTTAGCACAGACAAAACAAGTAGCTTAAAAACTTGTAAACAGATTAACATAACCTATTTGTGTGTCTGCAAGCACTTGTGTACGTTTGTGTCAAGGATAAGGTGTAGTAACACGGAGGAAGTGACAACAAAACAAGGATGTGTAAGAACGGTTAAGACTGACGACTCCTAAGTCGCGCCTCTTTCAAGTCCACACAGATCGTTGTGAAGTTAATGATTCCTTGTCTTCAGGTTTCCTGTTTGAGCTGAGCAACTACACACACTTAGGCATGTAAACAGGACTGCTACTACTTTTACTGATAAAGTCGTATTTCTGCAACTAGTGACATACTTAAGTATGCAAGGAAGCAGGGCTCTAGACCATTTGACGCCCCAAGCAAGAGTGAACCCCCCACCCTCCCATTAAAGTTTACCCCACATTCCCCGACAAAAGTATATATGCAGCATCACACAGTAATTGTTTATTTGACATGTCAAGACTAAAAATGCAATCTGAAGAAAAAATAAGCCATTTAAATAATTTCACTGAGAATAAAACAATATCTTAACACCTCAAAATGTAGTGCAAATGGCATGAGGGTGGAAATTGGGGGAATTCTTAAGCCACAATCTCTTATTTTTCTCTCCATTCACTAAATGTCTGTGGAAGTAGTGTTGATGTGAACTTCATCCATCATCTCTTCTAGGGAAAGTGAAGTCTTGAGTTTACCTCGTAAGGTCCTCGGCTAAGTAATTCAGTTTTTAGTGTGTCAGTCAAATGGTGTGGCCAGTCAGCAGGATCAATGGGGGAAGGTTTGATGGATTCACAGGCATCTGTTGAAGCTGAGGATGTGTCTTTAGGCTGTTACATTGTAACTTTGAGTCTGCTGTAAGCAGTAAATATGCACTTGTTAAATGGCAAAACATGGTCGAAGACTTTCGAGACCCAGCTCATGAATAAACTACATACACCACAACAATAGGGATTAGGGTTGTCCTGATACCAATAATTTTGTACCGGTACCAAAATGTATATCGATATTTTTGGATACTTTTCCAAATAAAGAGAACTACGAAAAAAATTCAATTTTGGCTTTATTTTAACAGAAAATCTTACAATAAAATAAACATAAGTTTCCTATTGCACTCAAATAACAATTTTAAAAGGTTAACATTTTAATTAAAGGGCATTGAACACATTGTGTTTTCCTTGTTGCACTCAAAGAACAATTTACAATTTTCCATAATCAAGAATTAGATTAGAATATAGTAAACAAGCTTTATTAACATAATAGTAAATTATTTATGATTTATGGTTGCCAATCCTGGTTTGTGCTTTAAGAAAAATACAATTATTAGTAAGTACTAAAAACAAAACTATGGATAAAGGTACACAGATAAGCCATGTAGCAGGTAAAACACACATCTGTTAAAGATAAAACACATTGTCGCAATTTGTTACAAAATTCAGTCATTTTACTTGCACTAGTTGACGTTAGATGGGCAGTCCTAACTCTGCTAATATTTGGCATCAATCCAAGCAGCTGTGTGCGCATCTACATATCTACATGTTATGTATCTACCTACATGTTGTATATCTACATGTTATGTATCTATATGTGCACAACAGAGGAGCTGGTTAACCTATGCAAGTAATGTATGTGTGTTTGTGAGAATGTCAACGCGTGACGTCAGTGAGTGAGTGGGCGAGTAAAGAGAGGGAGAGGTAGCGCATGCACTGCGCAGTAGAGTGATGAACGGTCCGGTTGTGTCCTACAAAACTAATAATACAGCAACCAGGATGTCACAACTCGGCGGCCTCGAATTCTGAGCAGAAAGCGGAGCTTAGCAGACCCATTGCGGGGTACAGTGAAGGGTTACCCCCGACGAAAACATCGACCCCAGTCTAGTACCCGCACTCTTTTACTATGAAGCCACGTTGATGTAACACGTGTTTTGGCATTGTCTTGCTGAAATAAGCAGGGGCGTCCATGGTAACGTTGCTTGGATGGCAACATATGTTGCTCCAAAACCTGTATGTACCTTTCAGCATTAATGACACCTTCACAGACGTGTAAGTTACCCATGTCTTGGGCACTAATACACCCCACAAATGCTGGTTTTTCAACTTTGCGCCTATAACAATCCGGATGGTTCTTTTCCTCTTTGGTCCGGAGGACACGACGTCCACAGTTTCCAAAAACAATTTGAAATATGGACTCGTCAGACCACAGAACACTTTTCCACTTTGTATCAGTCCATCTTAGATGAGCTCAGGCCCAGCGAAGCCGACAGCATTTCTGGGTGTTGTTGATAAACGTTTTTTTCCTTGCATAGGAGAGTTTTAACTTGCACTTACAGATGTAGCGACCAACTGTAGTTACTGACAGTGGGTTTCTGAAGTGTTCCTGAGCCAATGTGGTGATATCCTTTACACACTGATGTCGCTTGTTGATGCAGTACAGCCTGAGGGATCCAAGGTCATGGGCTTAGCTGCTTACGTGCAGTGATTTCTCCAGATTCTCTGAACCCTTTGACGTTATTACGGACCGTAGATGGTGAAATCCCTAAATGCCTTGCAATAGCTGGTTGAGAAAGGTTTTTCTTAAACTGTTCAACAATTTGCTCACGCATTTGTTGACAAAGTGGTGACCCTCACCCCATCCTTGTTTGTGAATGACTGAGCATTTCATGGAATCTACTTTTATACCCAATCATGGCACCCACCTGTTCCCAATTTGCCTGTTCACCTGTGGGATGTTCCAAATAAGTGTTTGATGAGCATTCCTCAACTTTATCAGTATTTATTGCCACCTTTCCCAACTTCTTTGTCATGTGTTGCTGGCATCAAATTCTAAAGTTAATGATTATTTGCAAAAAAAAAAATGTTTATCAGTTTGAACATCAAATATGTTGTGTTTGTAGCATATTCAACTGAGTATGGATTGAAAATGATCTGCAAATCATTGTATTCCGTTTATATTTACATCTAACCCAATTTCCCAACTCATATGGAAAAGGGGTTTGTATAAGCTGCACCCACTAAATTTTAGGGAAGACATTATTTTCCATATTATATTAGCCACATTCGACTGTAAACCGCAGATATATACGTACATTGTGAAATTAGTTATTTACACAGAAAGGTTTTGCTAATTTTTATTTACATACCTCAATTATTTCCAAACGTTGTCTGTAACACGGCAGTAAAACAACTGATCAAACAAAATAGAAGTCGTCGTCATGGGCCCACTAGCTGCTGAAGCTACCTCTCCAATCAGCTAAACAGACTCAATAACGTATAACTGAATTTTCTGTTTTGGTGAATTTACTGAGGAATTTGTGAAACAGAATACAAACAGAATGCCATTGTAAATTAATAATACTAACACAGACACTCGTAAACGTGTTAGCATACAAGCTAATGCTATTGAAGCTAGCCTGATTACATTGCGATAGCACATACAAATATGCATGAAAACACTCCTACTGACATCACACATGTGCCAATTTAGTAAGTATAAACAGTTTAAGTTATTCTGTAAAACTTACAAACATTGCTTGGAGTAATGGATGGAGAATCCATACAGGTAGAATTGCTATCGACGGCTAGAAGACTGAACGGCACATATACTTCTGGTTGAAAGAACTAAATGGAAGAACACTACAGAACCTGCAGTGAGCAAACTGGCCTAAAAGATGGCGCCATTGTGTGTTTGCTTTTTTTTTTTTTTAAACCATTGCATTATGGCTGTCAACAAAGAAATATCCATAAATTAGCCGCACCGTTTTATAAGCCGCAGGGTTTAAAAGGTAGAAAAAAAGTAGCATAGTCTGCAATTTTCAGTATTTCCACAGCAGCACACTGTAATGCATACGCACTTCAAAAGGCAACAGCTCTAAGTAATTTTCTTTTGTAACCCCGACCAAACAACATGCATTTAAAGTTTTAAAAGAACATTGTTGATGCATTTTTGCTGAATTCATTCAAAAAATGTGTTGCACCACTACACTAAACAACAGTTTGTTACAAAAATAAATTGAATCTATAGAATATTTGATTGATCCAAAAAACATTCGATAGATTACTTGATTAAAAAAATGTTTTCCCTAATCAGTTCTAGAACGCAGCGTACATTTTTTTTTTTTTTTTTTTTTTACAAAACTAACTTGCTAATGCACAATAACTAAACAAAAGCAAAACAACTACTTGTGGGTCCTATTTAAATAATTTGGGCTTTGGCCTCAAGCCTTCCTGTATCCATAGACTTACTCCCTGAGTTTGTAAACAATAACAAAAGTGACTAAAATATTTTTTTTTTTCAATGATAAGAAAAATTAAAATATCGATGTAATACTATACTAGGTATCAATAGTATCCATATTTGGATTGATCACCCTTACTTTACATAGAACAGTGGTTCTTAACCCTGTTGGAGGTACCGAACCCCACCAGTTTCATATACGCATTTACCGAACTCTTCTTTAGTGAAAAATATATATATACGGTATATATATTTTTTCAAATTCTATACAAAGGTGCACAAAATGAACCATGCGCAAACATCACCTTGTTCAAAGAACAAAACCAACACAGTGCATGAACTCAAAACAAATTACACACCTGGAAATCAGTGTGACTTCTGCTGTTGCCGTATCCATAATACGCCGATAGGGAGAAGTTTTTATTTACACGATGAGTCGGATGTGTCTCGCCCTCCGCGGCGGAGGGTCCGCCGAACCCCTGAGGCCGACTCGCCGACTCACCGAACCCCTAGGGTTCGATCGAACCCAGGTTAAGAACCACTGACATAGAAGCTTTAGTCAAGTCAAGTCAACTTTATTTATATAGCACGTTTACAACAACTTTTAAATTGAACCAAAGTGCTTTACAGGTTAAAAAAGCATAGTGCAAAAAACAAAACAAAACAAAAAACAAACAAAGAACATAAACAATGAATGAGCTAAACAAGGTAGTGCAAAAGCAATACGGTAAAAGGCGTTGCATAAAAAGTAAAAATTGCTAAATAATAATAATAAAAGTGTGACAAATTGAAAGATAAAACTAAAGTGAAGGGCTGGGCGGGACTAGAAATGGTGGCCTAGTGGGCGGACTCAGCTCAGGTCAAAGGCCAGCGAGAAGAGGTAGGTCTTAAGAAGGGTTTTGAAGACCCCCAGGCTCTGGGCTGACCTAACGTGGAGGGGAAGGCTGTTCCAGAGCTTAGGGGCGGCAACGGAAAAGGCTCTTTAGCGGTTAGCTTTGTGTCGCTCTGCTCGGTGTGTGTGGGTGTAGCATGCTTAGCCATTCCTTATCCTCTAGTCCTCCAGTGGTAATGGTACGTCGAAGGACCTTAGTTTATATTCCGCCATAGTGGTGAGGATTAGCATTTGTGTTAATTGAAGCTGGTGTTCTGGCAAGACACGCACCCTCCTGGTATTCATGCACCACTTGCATGTTTGTAACAAGGAATATGGAAATGTATAAAATGCACAGGGAGAACATTCAAACTACTAATTAACATTTAACAAAACTTAGGATTGGAAGGACAGAAATGCTGTTTATTATTGTACTTCAACAGATTTAGTCAAGTTATTTCTAAACTTACTACTGATTAATACAATTAAATATTATAAGTCCCCACCCAGATTGGGCTACCACTAAAATCATTACATATTTTCTTATTGTTTTGATTGTCTCATTTTCAACATAAAACAAGTACTTTCAAACAGAATAGACTGATTGTAACTAGATAATTTTTTTCCTGTAATTTCTGAACCACAATTCTTTCTGTCTGTCAAAGAAGAGAAAAATCCTCTTAAAGCGAGTCAATCATACATTCGGTTCACGTAAGTTTTTCCTCATTTATCAGGTGCACCAACCTTATCCTTAGCTGCGTGGGTCAAATCAGCTCAACTCTAAAGGAATGATGAATGCTTTGCTGCAAACATGTCAATAAAGCTTTGACTGAACTGATAATGACTGCAAAGAGACAGGCTTCCAAGACGGTTGCTGCATGCAAACATTCACTATGTCTAAATTCACTAAAGCAACATAATTAATTTGGTTGAAGCAGAATTTAAATCGCATGTTAACACTTAAACTGTAATTTACAATATTTTTGAGGGACAATAACACAAATGTCTTTTTTTTCCCCAATGCATTCTAACTCATACATAGAAGTTCACTTACAATGGCTCTAATGAAAGCCATCATGTCATTTTGTCTATTTTGACCATAAAACACAAATAAATAAAAAATTAAAACACGGCAACAATACTCAATTTACATTTTGTGACCTGAATATTAACCAAGTATTAGCGATATTGTTATTATAAGCGCTAATGTTAAGGACCTATTTTTAGCGGTACATTGATCAAGAGAGGTAACAACCTCGTGCTACTGTATTGACATCATGGGCTGGTGAGCTTCTTTCTCGCCTCAGAGTTTGTTAAAGTTAATTCTAGATTATAAATCATGCCTTTGACCTTGATAGTAGAAGGTTGTGGATACAAACCGAGAAGTTGGTACACTTTGACAGCCAACTTAAACCCAGAAATAGCAAAAAACCAAAAAAAAAACCAAAAAGGCAAGGCAAAGCAGCTTTATTTGTATAGCACTTTTCATACAAAAGGCAGACTCAAAGTGCTTCACAGACAACAAAGTGAAATAAAAGAAAATAAAAGCAAAATTTAAATGCAGACAATAAAAATAAAAACAGTGCGGACGTTAAAAGTTAAAAGATTAAAAGATTTAGCTGAAATCTAAGGTGAACATAAAAGTTTTCAGTCTAGTTTTAAAAGTAGTCAGAGTTGGGGAAAGTCGCTTTGTTCCACCCACCTTTTTTCTTTGCGAGGATTATGAGTCATTCTTCATCTAAACAGGAATATATCAACATCCTATCAGTCAGTATCCCAGTGAGAGCAGACTTTGTACAGTAAGTGATGTTTTATTATGTTTGTTGGCTCTCATGAAGTGTACCATGGTTATTAGTGTTGTTGTTGAAGTAAAAAGTGAACGTTGTGATGTGTTTGTGGAATTAATGCGCTGCATATGCGTAAAATGAGCCTGATACCTAGATATTACATGTTTTTATGAATGTGCCTGGTATTGCATTACATACAGTACATACTTACAGTGGGTATATACAACATTGATGGAATTGTTTGGGTGTTTTTTTAAGTGCTTTATAGGCAGAATAGAGCGACCCCTATAGTCTTTATTGTATGCAGACTTTTGCTAACATTTGTTTACTAGTTAGAGTGCATAAAAAATAAGGGTTGTGAATCATAGTCAAAGTTCCAAAAAAATGCATCTCCCCTTTAAGGACACACGTAGACAATGAAATTGGAAACCATAACCCTCTTGAATGTATTAACTTTGAATAAATGATCAGTGGCGTGGGTTTTGACGCAAGTGCCAGTCTTCGTGGCGGAAACTAATTTACACTAAAGAAGCTAAAATATGTCAATATTTTTTTAAGTATAGAGATAAAATAAAAACGTACCTGTGTGATAAGTGACAGCACGTTGTAGTAGATGTCAGATTTCATCCCTAACATGTCGCCTGAACACATCACGTAAATACATAATAATAATAATAACTGGGATTTATATAGCGCTTTTCTAAGTACCCAAAGTCGCTTTACATGTAGAACCCATCAATCATTCACACCTGGTGGTGGTAAGCTACTTTCATAGCCACAGCTGCCCTGGGGTAGACTGACGGAAGCGTGGCTGCAATTTGCGCCAACGGCCCCTCCGACCACCACCTATCATTCATCATACAATTCACCGGTGTGAGTGGCACCGGGGGCAAAGGGTGAAGTGTCCCGCCCAAGGACACAACGGCAGCGATTTTTAGATGGTAAGAGGCGGGGAGCGAACCTGCAACCCTCAGGTTTCTGGCACGGTTGCTCTACCCACTACGCCATGCCACCACATATTAGACGTTTTTAACACCAAAACATAGTTTTTCTCTTTAGAAATTACAATCTTGCATCTGTATTACGTTGATCAGCCATAAGTAGAAAACCACAATAACGTCGGCAAATAACATTCATATATGTATCTGCTTGCCATCCTCTAAATTAAGTTAATACAAATATTTAATAATATATAATTTATAAATAATTATTAGGGGAGCACGGTGGAAGAGGGGTTAGTGCATCTGCCTCACAATACGAAGGTCCTGAGTAGTCTTGGGTTCAATCCCGGGCTTGGGATCTTTCTGTGTGGAGTTTGCATGTTCTTCCCGTGACTGCGTGGGTTCCCTCCGGGTACTCCGGCTTTCTCCCACCTCCAAAGACATGCACCTGGGGATAGGTTGATTGGCAACACTAAATTGTCCCTAGTGTGTGAATGTGAGTGTGAATGTTGTCTGTCTATCTGTGTTGGCCCTGTGATGAGATGGCGACTTGTCCAGGGTGTACCCCGCCTTCCGCCCGATTGTAGCTGAGATAGGCTCCAGCGCCCCCCGCGACCCCAAAGGGAATAAGCGGTAGAAAATGGATGGATGGATGGAATAATTATTAATGATATAATATTAATGATCAATAAATATATTTTAGTGACTAATAACATGATTCACAAGATGTACAAGCATTTGCTTTACTTTTGCAGCATTTATTTTGTACTTTAAAGTTCGATTAAAAGTATTGTAGGCACTACATCAGTTTTCATCAATTTTAATGTTTTGATGTCATTGAAACACATTTAAATGTTACCGACTGCACATAAGAGCGTTAGAAAGCTATGGCATCCCTCTGACTAGCTAGTTTCTACCAGTAACAGCTATTAGCATGTAGCATTGTCTTCCTTGTTGACGATAAACCCATGCAGCTGAAATGACTAAAATTGCCCCCGAGCGTTTCAATGGCACACTGCTTTTGGCCAACGATTGAATTAGAGCTTCAAACAGGACTTCACAAGTATGTTTGAAAAATTGAAAGTCCCAACTATTTTGGAATATGACTGTTTTAATGCGTGTACGGGAAGCGTAGTCATTATCTTACTGTCTTTGCCGTTGCCAATGAAATTGCATTGCATTGGTGGTTGTGTGTGTCTTCAGAAACCTTGTCCAAGCCTAATGAAGTATGTTTCTCTGCATGTGTGCCCAACTTAAATTGAACTGCAGATCAGCTCAGGCCCCTTTCATTAAATGATAAAGTTAACTGATGACTCCAGTGGGATCATTACTTATGTGGCTCCCCCTTTTCCCTTGATCTTTACAAATGGCTTACTGCACGCAAGCGCAGAGGTTATTTTGCTCCGCAGGCTTCCGGACAAATGGCTTGTGTTTACTGTGAGCAACTAACCACAGCCGGCGTGTCTTCACAGCCTGTGAACCATTTGTTTGCAGAAGTAAGACATGTATTGATTTGTTTTAGCAAGTTATGATTGAAACATGTATAGATAAATAGCTTTCAGTCATTCAGTTCAGTTTGTGTTTCTTACGTTTTAATTTGTGCAGTCAAACCATGAATTGTTGAGATCGGATGCATCACACTCGCATTTTGATGAAGTACAGTCAATCACAGTATATTACTTGCTTGCATAATTTAGATTAACCCTTATATTTTGACACAAATGCAATTTATTGTCATGCACGGACATGTATTTGTTCAAAAAGGGGTAGCGGTATTATCTACAGTCTGGGGACATGCCAATCAATAAGCCACCGACCAGTATCGGTCAATTTTCGTGAAAAAATATGTTAGTCCCCACGCTGACAAGCTAGCAACTATTTATGTATCTCCAAACACTGAGTGGAGCCGCTCCCTTAAGTTTATAATAATCACCTCCATTACGAAAAATACATAGCATTTCTTAGCATCATTATCAAGTACTATTATCACTTAAGGACAATGCTAGACATGTTACACACCAAGAGAAAGCCTGGAGCAGGCATGTTAATGGCTAAGCTAGGTTAAAAGAACACCAAGAAATAAGTGCTAAGTAAAGTTGAATGTCTAAATGAAACCGCATTATAGCAGAAATTAAACAGTGATTAACAGGAAGTTAACAAGTTGATTAAAAAGAGTCTAGAAAGAGGATAATGTAACAATATGTCAGCATTGTCACAGTCAGTAAGCAACACAGAGGGCAGATCGATCCATAAATCAGTATTGTCCATACCAAGGGTAATATCAGTATGTGAATGATACAAGAATGATTAGAACGATATTTGTATTTTCTTGAAACAATTTTATTGTTGTTTTTGTTCATGTTTACAAAGTCAGGGAATAATAATTTTCTTACATATGGTGCATGCTGATGTGTATTTGGGATCTGCATAAATCCTAAAAATGTGCACGCGTCCGCCATTGTAGTCCGCGCCTGCAGTCAATAAGCTTCTTCTATCCTCTTGTTGTGGGGTATTCATCCTCCGCTGTTACGATTTCTAATATACAGTAGCATACAGTTCTAACTTATATCTGTCAGACTCAATATGGAAGCGCTAAAACTACCGACCGGTACAACAAAGCTGACGGGGTGAAGACGCTGTCGAAGTGGAGGCACATAAATAAAACCGCCCACAAAACAGCATCACAAAGAGACGGTCAGAAAGTGGCTTGAAGATGAATAATCTATGCAACATTTTGACCAAAGAACCACTTTTACATGTAGACAAAAATATCATATTATGACACCTATAGTATGCCTTATAATCCGGTGTGCCTTTTGTTTGAAAATAGACCTGAATAGACCCGCTCATCGGCAGTGCGCTTCATAATCCAGTGCGCCCTAAAAATACGATATTTTAAATATTGGGTTGATATTGTTAAAATGTCAATAGCACTCACCATGAATAAAGTAAAACAAGTACAGATACACTAATACATATGATTGGTATTGGTATTGTTATCAGACCATTTTTAGATTTTAGATTTTGGTTTTTTGTTCCCCTTGGGGAAATTCATTGTCACTGCCGTACATTTAAACAATAGACATTACACATCACAAAAAAATAACAAAAAGACATCATACATGACCAACACACATTTACAGGCTTGTCAGACAGGTCGGCCGGGCCTGCTGTTAAGGGCGGCTATAACTGCAGGGATAAGGCTTTTCCTGAGGCGGGCCCTCCGGAATGTGATAGTTCTGTACCTGCGCCCTGATGGTAGTGGGATGATGTATTGGTGTAGTGGGTGAGTGATATCCTAGACTATTGTTTTTGCCAGTCGGGTGATGGACCTGTGGTTTAAGTCTGAAATGTTGGGTGTGGGTAGGCCGATGATTTTAGCTGCTATGTTTGTAATGCGCGTGAGTTTGGTCCGGTGAAAGCATGGTGAAAAAACATGTGGAACAGTACAGAAGGATGGGTTGAACAATGCTTTGGTAAAGTAATAACAGGAGATGAGGTGCAACGTATAGTCCTTTAAGTTTTCGGATGGCTGACAGTCTTTGTTGACTTCTATTTTGAATGTCCGTGGTGTGCTGATCAAAGGTGAGTTTATTGTCCAAGGTTACGCCCAGGTATTTAAAAGTGTCAACTGTTTTAACTGTTTGTGTGTTTATGATGATGGGGTTCTGAGGTGAGGGGGGGTTGAACCATATTTATTTTGTTTTATTGACATTGATTTCCAGATAACTGGCTGTGCATGACTCTGTGAAATGTTTGACTGTGTTATGATAGTCCAGGATGGATTGACTGTTGGAGAGGAGTGCGAGAATGGCTGTGTCATCTGAGTATTTTAAGTATGTTGTGGTGGGTGAGATGCTACGGCAGTCATTGGTGTAGAGTGTGTACAGGAAAGGGCTCAACACATATCTCTGTGGGACCCCGGTGTTGATGGTAAGCATCGTGGATGTGTTTGAGCCCACCCTTACTGCTTGCAGTCGGTCGGTGAGGAAGTTGTGGGTGAGGTGGATCAGCTGAGGGGGGATGTTGAGCTGGTGTAGTTTCCGGATCAGTAGATGCTTCTGTAGGGAGTTGAAGGCGGAGCTGAAGTCCACGAAGAGGATCCTGGCAAAGTTGCTTGGGGACCATCCATCCATCCATTTTCTACCGCTTGTCCCTTTTGGGGTCGCGGTGGATGCTGGAGCCCATCTCACTCTAAAATATCAGAATCTTTGACCGGAACATGACCCCTCTAAAGTCCAGGCGGGTTGTATATTAAAGCATCATTTTCCTACAAACACACCAGTCTGAGTCACCTCACTCATCTTTGCACTGGCGTATGCATTGACCTGATCACTGACCGTGTAGCAACCTGTACCGCCTTGCAGGTATAGTAAAGGAGCATGTGCTGGCAAAGTAAATTGCATGTTTAATCTCCATTTATACATGATGAAAACTTTTTTTTCCAGTAATTAATCGCACACGTTATCTTGGACAGCCCTAATTTTAATGCTCTGTAGCGCATACTATAATGTGCAAGTGCATGTTGTGCTCTACAGAACACCAACCTATACTTGAGGAGGGGCGGGGCGGGGGGGGCTTATCATTCCACCCTCCATTTTGTGAAATTGCAAGCGA
Organism: Nerophis lumbriciformis; assembly: GCF_033978685.3. Taxonomy (NCBI): domain Eukaryota; kingdom Metazoa; phylum Chordata; class Actinopteri; order Syngnathiformes; family Syngnathidae; genus Nerophis; species Nerophis lumbriciformis. The sequence goes on along the minus strand of NC_084551.2, from coordinate 27,253,131 downwards.
GATTGGGAAAAAGCAAATAAGAGTAAATAATGTGGCGTAATTGCGGGCAGGGAAACCGTATTGATGGTTTGTAGGCTCCTCTCTTCACCAATCACTTCGCTGCCACCCCTCTACTCTCATCTATGTGCTCTGGATAGCATTAACCTCTTCTTCATACTTGAGTTACTGAATCAATTTGCATCAAAATGAATACACCTGCCAACTTGCCTCGCTCTGTCTTTGTATGTTCACTTATTGCAGCTGCAGCGGTAACAAGAAACTATTAACACACTTATACAGACTACTTGATTTTAAAGAACATTTATCTACCCTAAGCAGCAGTAGTAGATCAAGCCAACATGCTCTTATGCATGTCGCTCTGCATAAGAATTAAACCGTGCCACGATCTGGTCTTATTTTACGGTTGCAATTTATACTCATAAAGAAAATGCAAATGCTATAGATGGCCTTAATCAATAAAGACTGCTCACAATAATAGTTCTCGGTAGCTATTTACATTGTCATTGCAAATGACTGTATGTACAGTATCTACTTAAATGTATACAACTTAATATGGCCGTTAAATAATTTTGCACAGAACAGTATTAATATTCTCGACTTATTGCTATTTTAGCCATATTTTATTGAGCTGCCTGGATGTTCAGTTCAGTTCAGTTTCAGTTTATTTTAAACATGCATACAATGCAATGTAATTCATTACATATTTCCAGTTGTTTCATTACCGCACGTCTGAAAAGGAGTAGGAAGAAGCTGAGTTTATTTAATCCTACCCCTTTACATACCATAGTAATTTTATCCTATGTCCTTGTTCTCTGTAACATAACAGTGAACAACTAAATAATAAACAAAAAATATACCATAGAAAGTAAACAAATATTAAATACATAAATGATCTTTGTCTCAATAAAAAAATAAATACATAATACAAAGTAAAATTAAAAAAAGGGTTCAAGATGTTCATCATAATTCTTGTTCTGTGTACTTTGTGAACACTTGTAGTTTGAACAGTCTCTTAAACTGAATCATATTGGTGCTTAGTTTGATTTATTTGCTTAATCCATTCCATTATTTACCCCGCCTTCCGCCCGATTGTAGCTGAGATAGGCTCCAGCGCCCCCCGCGACCCCAAAGGGAATAAGCGGTAGCAAATGGATGGATGGATGGCATTCCATTATTTACTGTGATGAGGTGGCGACTTGTCCAGGGTGTACCCCGCCTTCCGCCCGAATGCAGCTGAGATAGGCTCCAGCACCCCCCGCGACCCCAAAAGGGACAAGCGGTAGAAAATGGATGGATGGATGGGCATTCCATTATTTAATTCCACATCCTGATATGCTAAAAGTTTTAAATGTTGTACGAGCATACACATGTTTTAAATTGGATTTTCCTCTAAGGTTATATTTCTCCTTTTTTGTTGAGAAGAATTGTTGTACATTCTTGGGTAGCAGGTTATAGTTTGCTTTATACATAATTTTAGCTGTTTGCAAATGCACCAAATCGTTGAATTTCAATATTTGTGATTCAATAAATAAAGGGTTTGTATGTTCTCTGTATTCAACATTATATATTATTCTAATTGATCTTTTTTGTAATACCTTTAGTGAATGAAGCGCATATTTTTTTGTAGTTGTTTCCCCATATTTCTACACAATAACTCAGATATGGTAACACTAGTGAGCAGTAAAGAATATGAAGTGATTTTTGGTCCAGAACATGGATGTGTATGAAGCAAAGCTAATATGCCAAACTAACTCTGCGCTACTTTCCAGCAGGACAGTTCAGTTAAGTTAAAATTAAAGTACCAATGATTGTCACACACACAGTAGGTGTGGTGAAATTTGTCCTCTGCATTTGACCCATCCCCTTGATCACCCCCTGGGAGGTGAGGGGAGCAGTGGGCAGCAGCGGTGCCGCGCCCGGGAATCATTTTTGGTGATTTAACCCCCAATTCCAACCCTTGATGCTGAGTGCCAAGCAGGGAGGTAATGAGTCCCATTTTTATAGTCTTTGGTATGACTCGGCCGGGGTTTGAACTCACAACCTGCCGATCTCAGGGCGGACACTCTAACCACTAGACCACTGAGTGTGTAGGTTTGTGTGTGTTGCACACACACAAACACAAAAATACAGAAAAACTAAACATATAATGTGTGGACGTAATCCTTTAGATGCTCACTGAGCTGAAGTCTCGTGAGATGCACTCCAAGAGCTCTTCCACATTGACTGTTCAAGCTATAATATATTTGCCCTCTTTACAATATTCGGTTTCTGTATAAAATTTACATCATGGATGAAACGAGTCATTCCATCAATACTCACTTCCGTGGCTTAATATTATTATTATTATTATTGGAGCCATTGCAGAACATTGGAGAGAAGAATGCCAGGATTTCAGTTGGAAGTTTAGCTTGCACTTGTCACTCACTTTTCCTGCCCTAGAAATGGGTACTGAATTCGGTACATTTGAAGGCACCGAGCGAATTCTGTCACTTCTACTGGGTATCGATTCACGCAAAATGAAACGGTGCCATTTTTCGATACCTTTGTGACATCATGTCCATTTGCACACTCAGCCTGGTCAAACACATGGTTGGCAAACAATTACCGTATTTTTCGGACTATAAGTCGCAGTTTTTTTCATAGTTTGGCCGGGCTCCAGTGCGATTTATATATGTTTTTTTCCTTCTTTGTTATGCATTTTCGGCAGGTGCGACTTATACTCCGGTGCGACTTATATTCCGAAAAATACGGTACTCAGGCAGCACTCTGAGCAGACTCAGTTGGACTGCTTATAGGTAATGTTAGAATGTTTAATGCCAACAAAGCAAGAATGCCAGATAAAAAACACAGTAAGTACAGTAAGACTCTACTTTTCAAAATGTGCTCACTTCATTTTCATTGGATTTGCCAAAGACATGCTACTCATCAGCAATATTGATTATATGTGGCAATTTCAACACCCCCAAATTTGGTAATGAAAACTGCAACGAATATGAATGTTACAATCAAACAGATGGGATGTATACTTGCATGATAAACACTTTTTAGGATGCAACAAAAGACTAGATTCAGCTTGATGGCAAAGACTCCTGCCTGACTCGGCAACACGCCATAACCCATACATTACTGCCATCGAACGTCTTGGAATTGCAACTGCATGCAAAGTATAATATATAATGCTTACAAATAAATTAATGATCAGAAGTGTAAGAAGTCAAGATACAACTATCATGATCAGCCCACTGTTGAATGTAAAAAATTAAAAGCATTTTATTTTAAAACAAATGACCATTTATTAACACATGAACACACACAGAAGTACAAAAAATTGGTATCGTTGAGTACCGGTATCAATTCCTAGGCACCGGAGATCGTTACCGTATCGATTCGACTGTGAAGAGTACCCATCTCTATTCTATCCTGCTGTGTTTAAAGAAATTGCTGCCATTGGACAAGACTCTGTGACAGACGTCTCACTCATCAAAAAAAGTGTGAATTTAGGATGCCAGCTTTCAGTGAAGACTAGGGATGGATATGTTTATATTTTAGCAGATACTAGTAGCAAATGGGTACTTTAAAAACAGTATTGGAGCCTAAATAGTGGCCAAACTACTACTTAAAAAATAGAAAAAATGCAAACGCTTGTAAAAACAAAACAAAACAGACAAACAACAAAACAATGCCTTTTTTTGTATTTTTCATGAAATTTAGTTGACATTCAAGTTGAACAGACTAGTAATTTGAATACTTCAATTATATGCATGAACTTGTAACCAAGTAATAAATACATTGAACAATTAGATTTTTTTTTCCAGCAATACAGAACCATAAAAACCATGCAAAAAAAACGACTTGCTGGTCGATGCTCATTATTTCGGGGGGTCGTAAATGCAACTTCACTGGCTCTTGGTGCATAATGCGGAAGTGCTGTGTTGTTGTTGTTGTTGGCACTGGCGAATGCTACAGTAGCAAATGCTGTTTCGGCGTGTTTCATGTCGACAATAAAGTTTAAAAAGAGCGTCAGACTCTGTGTGGTTCTGTCGGGACGCTACATTACTTAGAAGACGTTACTTGCACAAGGTCAACTTGCTGTAGATATTGAGTCTGCATTCTTTCTGCAAGAAAATTAGGCACTGATAGTTCTTTTTTTTTTCCTCGGTCTGGTTACTATCAATTAGAACCGTGTTTCGGTGCTTATGATGACAGCAATTCCCAGAAACTGTAGTTGAACTTCTTTACTTCTCACCTATATCTTTGGATGCAAACAGCCTTTCTTGGGGGGTAACACATTTTCTAAGTTCACTGTATAAAGTAGGGATGTCCGATAATGGATTTTAGCCGATATTCCGATATTTTCCAACTCTTTAATTACCGATACCGATATCAACCGATACCGATATCAACCGATATATGCAGTCATGGAATTAACACATTATTATGCCTAATTTGGACAACCAGGTATGGTGAAGATAAAGTACATTTCAAAAAAAAAAAAGAGAAATAAAGTAAAAACATTTTCTTGAATAAAAAAGAAAGTAAAACAATATAAAAACAGTTACATAGAAACTAGTAATTAATGAAAATTAATACAATTAACTGTTAAAGGTTAGTACTATTAGTGGACCAGTAGCACGCACAATCATGTGTGCTTACGGACTGTATCCCTTGCCGACTGTATTGATATATATTGATATATAATGTAGGAACCAGAATATTAATAACAGAAACAAACAACCCTTTTGTGTGAATGAGTGTAAATGGGGGAGGGAGGTTTATTGGGTTGGTGCACTAATTGTAAGTGTATCTTGTGTTTTTTATGTTGATTTAGTAAAAAAAAAACAAAAAAAAACAAAAAACGATACCGATAATAAAAATACCGATAATTTCCGATATTACATTTTAACGCATTTATCGGACGATAATATCGGACATCCCTAGTATAAAGCCTAATTAATCTTATTAATAATGAAGCTCATAAAGATACATAGTGATATCATCAAACTGATCAGTAAATTCACTAATCACTTTTTACTTTTACATGGAATTATTCACATTTCAGACTGCCATCCTTTAAGTTCCTTATATTCATTTTTCTCCAGTGTTTTACTCATTTCACACTTCACCTGGGGACTTATTACTAAGTACAAACCCGTACTCTTAATGACTTCCGAGAACTTGACAACTGTTTATTTGAGCTAAAAGTATTCAAGGCGACATTAATAGGCTGCATTAAGCATATGACATGTGCCTTTCTCTGTGTGCATGGTTTTGATCACATCTTCACAATATGTTTAATCTCTGTAAATCACGGGAAATCAAGATGCCGATGACCTTTTAAGTCTGCCGCTGTGTATACCGTGTGATGTGGAAGGATGAATGCTGATAGACTGCGTTTCCATTTTAAGACTGTTTCTCAGGGCTTTAAAGGTTACATTCATTTTGCAAGACATCTGCAGTGGAGATGGTATCCAGTTTATTTTTAAAGTGTTTTAAGCATGGCCTAGTAACAGTGAGGGATTGGAGCAGCAGGCGTCATAATGAGATAACATGTTGACATCATTAAAATACTCGTAAATTATACATGTTTTACCCAAATGTTCTTATTTACTTATTAATTTTACAATCATTAGCTTCATTTTCATAATCATTTTAGGTGTCTTTATTGTAAAGTATGTTATTTAATAGGGCATGTTGAGCATTTATACAGTCCGGCCTAAATGTGTCACAACTATCCCTGTACATGCAACGTGATGTAATGCAGTAGAAATAGTACTGTATAATTCATAGAAAGCAGATAACATGGTACTCTTTTTTTCTAATCAATCCTAAAATGAGCTACATAAAAATGAAGTATGTGTTATTTTTTTTTACGAAGTGTAATGTTCCAGGTGTTAAGAATGTGCCTAACACATCATGGCTGAGACTATTGTGTCACAGAGGTTTAGATGGGATGGGAAAATGTGTTTCTCTTTCTTGTGACTTGTTTTTTTTGCTGTCGTTCACTTTAGTGTGGTAGTGCAATATAAAAGTCCATAACAGGGGTTTTTAACCTTTTTGACCTCGGGGTCCAACTTTTCCACTACAGAGGGGCCCGGGTCCCACTCAAATATTAACTACTGAATGTACTATCATATTCTATAATTATATCTAATCTACTTACAGTTTACAAACGTGTCAAATGATATGAAACCGATCACAAATATTATTATCAAGGCTTGGGTCGGGCTAACTACAAAAATAAATACTCATTAAATATACTGCAAAAGAAGAGACTCATAAAAACTGATGAAAAATAAATGTACATATAATTACACAGATTACACAAGGTTATGTGTGTCTGTTAGCAACATAACTAAAAAAGTTATTAACGGTTTAAAAAAAAAATAAAAAATAAATATATATACAGTCGTGGTCAAAATGTAAAGAACATAATGTCATGGCTGTCTTGAGTTTCCAATAATTTCTACAAGATCCAACCTCCGTGACTGTCATCTGACCACAGAACCTTCCTCCAGAAGGTCTTACCTTTGTCCATGTTATGTCACTAAAACAAACATTAAGCTGTTTGGCCACAATACCCAGCAATATGTTTGGAGGAGAAAAGGTGAGGCCTTTAATCCCAGGAATACCATTCCTACCGTCAAGCATGGTGGTGGTAGTATTATGCCCTGGGCCTGTTTTGCTGCCAATGGAACTGGTGCTTTACAGAGAGTAAATGGGACAATAAAAAAGGAGGATTACCTCCAAATTCTTCAGGACAACCTAAAATCATCAGCCCGGAGGTTGGGTCTTGGGCGCAGTTTGGTGTTCCAACAGGACAATGACCCCAAACACACGTCAAAAGTGGTAAAGGAATGGCTAAATCAGGCTAGAATGAAGGTTTTGGAATGGCCTTCCCAAATTCCTGACTTAAACTTGTGGACAATGCTGAAAAAACAAGTCCATGTCAGAAAACCAACAAATTGAGCTGAACTGCACCAATTTTGTCAAGAGGAGTGGTCAAAAATTCAACCAGAAGCTTGTGGATGGCTACCAAAAACACCTTATTGCAGTGAAACTTGCCAAGGGACATGTAACCAAATATTAACATTGCTGTATGTATACTTTTGACCCAACAGATTTGGTCACATTTTCAGTACACTCATAATAAATTCATAAAAGAACCAAACTTCATGAATGTTTTTTGTGACAAACAAGTATGTGCTCCAATCACTCTACCACAAAAAATAAGAGTTGTAGAAATTATTGGAAACTCAAGACAGCCATGACATTATGTTCTTTACAAGTGTATGTAAACTTTTGACCACAACTGTATATATACTGTATATATATACTGTGTATATATATATATTCTATCACCCTTTACCTCCGCTCCACGCCCCCACATTGCGGACCCGCGCTGCGCGTAGGATTCTGGAAATTATAGTTAACTTTCAGATCCGCTAAAGTAAAAGTTCCAGAAAAAACTTCACACCACGTTTTTTTGATACCGGCACGCGTCAAGGCATTGAGAAGATTTTGAAATTGTAAGACCCGGAACTGTTACATTCCTTATAATTTTATATTTTTCTGAAATTAATTAAATTAAAGTGCAAATGAAAAAAACAGCTTCACCACGCTAGTCATCATTTTTGCACTTAAGAAACTTCTCTGACTTTAGCGCCAGACTTCTTTGGTTTGTTTGATATTGTCATTATTGCCACAAGTGGTGGAAAAGTGTATTGCAACTGAGTACCGCTGTGGCCTATACGGATCACAGCTGAAAAACTGATATTTTTAGGCAGCCCAACAATAGGCCCTGGCCCTATGGCTAGGAAACACTGGTCTAAAAGATGCCAGGTGTTTTACATTGTGGTCATCTACCACCATGTATGTCGAGTTGTGGACGGGTTACTTTTATTCTTTTTTACTTTTATTATGGTTATTCAATCTCACATAAATGTCTGCTTGACATTTTACAATATTATTTTATGTTTATATGCAACAGTAGTCTATAAAATGGATGCAATAGGACATGAGTATTTAGTGAATAATAAGGTGCAATGCAGCGCTGTTGTAATGTTTATGAATATAATGTTTTCCCAGCAAAGTGTACGCTCAGTATATCATTATTGTGTTATTTGAAGTGAACTGAATTATATTCGGTACAATTGTTAAAAAAAACAAAATTGGGTTCATATTTGTGCATGCATTTATTTTGGATCTAACCATCTCGGCTATTTGTAGCCCTACACAATATTTTGTTTGTGACACCATTTTGGTCTTTAATATTACTTGTGTAACACGTTCAAAAACATATTTAGAAAGTTGTAGACAGTTTTTATGCTCAATCTATGAAAATGTTCTATTTCCATCCATCCATTTTCTACCGCTTATTCCCTTCGGGGTCGCGGGGGGCGCTGGAGCCTATCTCAGCTACAATCGGGCGGAAGGCGGGGTACACCCTATTTATTATTTATAATTATTACTTACTGTATTACTCTCAGACCAGAAGATGATTTGTCTGAGTGTATTCATAAGAGACACAACTAACAACAATGCAGTTCAAGTAGGTATATAGTTACATATTGAAAGACAATGTATTATTAATAATATTTTTCATATTATTTATATGTATTTACGTAATCACGTATGAACAAAAAACTACAATTTAGTTCAACCCAATATGTTCAATAGTCATGTGTTTATTTTCCAGATAATGTCCAAAGTTCATTTCATTTCATTTATTTATTTATTTATTTCAGGCAATGACATAAAAAAAAAGTACAAAGTTGACAACACATAATAATATTAATTAATATAGTGCAAAAGGTAATGTATAGTATGTAATGCATGTCCAATGTACAAAGTTCATATGAAAAGGTGAAAAAGTAGGTTGATAGGTCCAAGTGGGGAAAAAAAAAAAGTTCTTTGGACATATCTGTGGGGAAAATGTTTGAGTACAGTATAGCACGGCCATTTTAGACATGCGGCCGCAAATCTGTCACAATGATGGCATTCGGAGCGATGCTAAATTAGTATTGATCTTTATAGGCTTTTGAAAGGACTCAGCCACAACGTTATGTCGCTAAACTCTTATAAAAAACATGTTGACTCACCATTGAATAAAAGTTTATCAGAAAGAAGTATAATTGTATCCTTGAAGTGATTCAGTTAATCAAAATAGAACAAACAAACACCTGCAGAGCCAGAAGGACCACATTGATGTCCATCTACAGAAGTGGCTGCCGCCATAATCATGTTGTGGCCCGAAACAACCGCATAGAGTGTTTATGCCAGGGGCCGGCTCCCAGTGGTAGTATTATCACTACCATAGTATTATTATCATCACTATTAATATTATCGTCATATATATCAACTGTATATATCAACTATACCTTTTATTAAAGTGGTGCTGAAGGTTTTAGAGTGTTTTCAATTTGACAACCTAATTGTTCTTTCCCAGAATAAAAATAAATCTGACATCAAACACCAAATTGATCGGACAATACTCAGGTAATGTGAAAGTTTAACAGTACAGGTAAAACTAAAAAAATGTGAATATCATGCAGAAGTCCATTCATTTTAGTAATTCAACTTCAACTATGTGAACCTAGTATGTGGTATAAACTCATTACATGCAAAGTGGAATGTCAATCTGTTATAATTGTCATGATCATGGCTTACAATTTTTGAAAACCCCAAATTTTATGAGCTTTTCAGTTCAAGGTTTTCATAAGCTGTAAGCCATAATCATCAAAATGATATCTAAAGAAGGCTTGAAATACCTTGAGTTGACATATTTTAGTTTGACCTTGTAAATCTACAGCAGTGGTTCTTAACCTGGGTTCGGTGAGTCGGCCTCAGGGGTTCGGCGGAGCCTCCGCCACGGAGGTAAAGACACATCCGACTTATCGTGTAAATAAAAAAGTATCGGCGTATTATGGATACCCCCAAACAATGTTCCCTCTAATTTTACATCTGATTTGCAGGTTGTTTGATTGATCGATTGAAACTTTTACTAGTAGATTGCAAAGGAAGAGAATACATTATATGAAACAGTACAGTTTACACAGTACAGTACATATTCCGTACAATTGACCACTAAATGATAGCACCCGAATACGTTTTTCAACTTGTTTAAGTCGGGGTCTACGTCAATCAATTCATGGTAATGTGTGTAAGGTGTGTAATTTGTTGTGAGTTCATGCACTGTGTTGGTTTTGTTCTTTGAACAAGATGATGTTCATGCACGGTTCATTTTGAGCACAAGTAAAAAAAACATATAACTTTGTCTTGAATTTGAGAAAAAAAGCATATTATTTTTCACTAAAGAAGGGTTCGGTGAATGCGCATATGAAACTGGTGGGGTTCGGTACCTCCAACAAGGTTAAGAACCACTGATCTACAGTCATTGCTGAAATAAACGGATTTAACACAAACAATGTTTTCAAACCAAAGTCCATTCCACAGTTGGGTTGTTTGTTACACTACCGTTAAGATGCCTTAATATATTCATTTTTTCGCTTAAAGATTGCACGGTGGATCTCTCCAAAGCTCCGTCTTCCTTCTCCGTCCACCTCGTATTTTACAGAAACCACACATTACCATTTCAGAGAAAACACACAGTGCAGCCCAGATGGGTGGCATGGTCTCTTCTCAACACATGAATAGGTAAATATTTACCTTCCCAGATTGTCTCTTCCATTCTCATTCTCTGCCATACCTGCACTGCACCCATATTTGTTTTTTTCTTCTCTTTTTCACCTTCTTCTATCCCACTGGTCCCGTCTTTATCTTATCACGGGGCACCCGCTTCCAGGCATCTGTTGGGTAAACATGCCTGCATCCTCATGCATACAGTTTGAATATATGATGAAGAGGATGGCTGAGTAAATGGAAATGAATACACACGCAAACAAAGAGTTGATAATAAATGTGCAGAAGACAATGGTATGTTTTATGAGGCTTAATTCCGCCTATTGAGGCAGATGGGGAATGACTGTGTGATTAAGGTTTTAATTAAAAGACTGTCATGTCCTGTGAACAGATTCTAGTGTAAATTCTAGCTTACACTGGATGCACATATTTGTAGCACAATATTAAATATCTACTTAACTACCCAATTATGCCTCTTGATTTGTGGCTTTATTGTGAAGACGCTATACAAACTGCTCAATCCGTATTAAATTTTATCTTGGACCATAATTGTTTTTGTGAGGACTTGCGAATATTATGAATTATTGCTGGAGGACAAGAGGTAGAAGAATGGCTAAGCAAGGTAGTGTAGCACACACACAGAGCAGGGCAAAACCTCTAAATCTTCAATGTAAAGTAAAGGTGATCGATTCAGATCTTGATACTATCAGTACTTAGTATAGTATACATTTTTACATTCTAATAGTATAGTGTAATTGTTTTGATGCCAAATGGTAAACAGTATAGAACAGCAACATACAAACTCAACAGATATAGATTTTCCTTTGTCCCACTGGCAATCAAAGCACTTAACAACAGAAAACTATGTGCAATAATAAGGAGTGCAATATTGGGATAGTGCAATACGGGAGGTGTGCAATAAGGGGGGAGTGTAACGTGTGATCTCATAACTAACTGATATACCTGCACACTGTTCACTGTCGTCACTGTATTGTCGGATGAACTGTATGTATGTATGTATGTATGTATGCATGTGTGTGTGTGTGTGTGTGTGTGTGTGTGTGTGTGTGTGTGTGTGTGTGTGTGTGTGTGTGTGTGTGTGTGTGTGTGTGTGTGTGTGTGTGTGTGTATGTATGTATGTTTGTATCAGTGACGTGCGGTGAGGTTCATGACTGGTGAGGCACTGACTTCATCACAGTCAGATTTACAAACGAAAGGAACCCTAAAGAGTATCTTATTCACCATTTGATTGGCAGCAGTTAACGGGTTGTGTTTAAAAGCTCATACCAGCATTCTTCCCTGCTTGGCACTCAGCATCAAGGGTTGGAATTGGGGGTTAAATCACCAAAAAGTATTCCCGGGTGCGGCGCCGCTGCTGCCCACTGCTCCCCTCACCTCCCAGGGGCTGATCAAGGGGATGGGTCAAATGCAGAGGACAAGTTTCATCACACCTAGTGTGTGTGTGACGATCATTGCTACTTTAACTTTATACATACAAACTGTAGCACACAAAAAAGCACATTTAATTAAAAAAACGTTATTATGGTCTTACTTTTACTTATAAGTGCAGGAACAGTGGTGTTCGTGTTGGAGGAGTTGTGAATGAATGAAATATGAAATCCGTGCTGCAGTCTGCAGGTGTACCTAATGTTGTGTCCCTGCAGTCGTTCACGGCTCCTCCGGCGCGAGCATTGTTGTTTTTGCACTTTTTGGCTTGTTGTTAAGTGACTTTTTTTGGGTGGATTCGGTCTTGCACGTGGAGGGTTTGGGTGTGGGCTTTGGTTGGTGTGGCGCTCCCGTCAGGGGTTGCATTCTGCGGCGGGGGTGCATTAACCGGCACCAGGAGGCGGGATTACTGCGAGCCTCACACAGTGCGTCTTCGCAGCAGTTTTATGATTGCTCAGCACAAGAAATACTTTACACACATACAGTTGTTGACAAAATACACTGTACATTATATACCTCAGCTAACTAAACTATGGAAATGTATAATATAGTTCATATAGCAATACAGTCTCACTGCACAGCAGGCCAGCAGTTAGCCGAGTCTGCAATCCATGTTGAGGCACAACTCAGTGACGTGCCTCAACTGGCTGCTGATCACCGCACCGTCTCTTCTCAGTATTTGAACGGCAAATGTGAAAATTCAGCGATTTTGAATAAAAATTATCTAAAACTGGTGAAGTTAAATGGAAAATAACTTTATAGTATAATCACTGAATACATATAACAATTTAATTTTTTTTTTTTCTTTTTACATTTTTTTTCTTTCCATGATGGCCCAGGACTGCTCAGGACCTTCGTATTGTGAGGCAGACGCACTAACCCCTCTTCCACCGTGCCTCGGAGGCAATTAAGCTAATTATTATTATTATTATTATTATTATTATTATTATTATTATTATAAGTATATATATGATACTTAAGTGATTAGTTTGATATTTTGCAAAAAATTTTTAATTTTTTTTTATTGTGCACAAACTCAGGGAGTAAGTTTCTGGATACATGAAGGCTTTGAGGGCAAAACACAAACGATTTTAAATTGGAACCAGTAGTATTTTTTGCTTTTGTTTAGTTTTACAAAACAAATTGTAAGTAGCATACAGTATCAAAAATGTAATACATACAACTGTAGCAAAAAGTTTAATAAGTACAAATGTGTTATTGTGTATACTTTAGTTACTTGCCATAAAATATTTTCGGTTCTAGAATCTGTTATCAAAGTATCAGATCGGGAGTTCAAATCGGATCTGAGGGGAAAAATGTTGATCGTGTCATTCCTGATATGTAATAAGAAAACCGATTGAACAAAAAAACAATAATTATTAATAATGATGATGAATGAATCCAGCTGTTTCTTACATTTATATTTGGGACCTGTTGTATCAAACAACGCTCAATAGCACACATTGAGATTGTCAACAACTGCAGGATGCCTCACGGGGTAGAGTGTGGTGATCTATACAGATACTAGTTAATTTCCTTCTTCCCTATAAGAAAAACTTGTATGGATCCATACCCACATGGGTTTTTATTGGTCTGGATTGATAATGGTAGATTTGTTAATGAGGCAGATGATGAAATGTAGTTGGCCTTACATATGCACTATAGTCACCACCACCACCACAATGTTGTTTATATTAACAGCTATCGGTATCATTTTCTAATCAATACTAATTGTTGCCATCCTCCATCGCTGACGTTTCAGATAATGTCTCCCGTGATAGATGCTCCTCTCCCTTGTCATCTCTTTACCTTTTTTTCTTCCCAGCAGACATGTTGTCATGTCTGCAGTCAGTTTGCTTCCTTAATGTATCACAGACACACTGTAAAAAAAAGTTCTGTAAAAAAACGGCAGCTATGGCTGCCAAACGAAAACCATAAAATTAAAGTAAAACATTGTAAACCAAATAATGATCAAAAATATTATATTTACAGAAATTTTCATGAAACGTTTTGCGGAAAAATATCGTAATTTTACAGATTTTTACCAAATTATTAAGATCAACCACCTTTAATAAAGTGACGATGCAAACAGTTCTGCAGAAAAATACCTTTATTCTACAGAGTTTTTCCAAATTATTACGATCAAACACCTTTAATGAAGTGACAATGCTGGCAGTTCCACAGAAAAATACCATTATTTTACAGATTTTTTCTGAATTGTTAAGATCAACCACCTTTAATAAATTGACAATGCAAACAGTTCTGCAGAAAAATACCTTTATTTTACAGATTTTTACTAAATTATTACGATAAAACACCTTTAATAAAGTGACAATGCAAACAGTTCTGCAGAAAAATATCTAAATTCTAAAAATCTAACACATTCAATAAAGTGTTTTAATACAGGCTCAAGATTGGTTTTGAGTGTGTGTGTGTGACAGTCCTAAGCTGTCGGGTGGGTTCGCAGGACCATCCAAGGAAGACATTGTCATGAGAAGGTTTAGACTTTTTTATTATTTCAATAAGAAAGTCTTTTGCGTGCTTTTCAGCAGCTGCCTTTTCCTCACGTGAGCACACGAATGGTTTTCCTCCCGTCCTCCATCTGCTTTTCAGCAGCACGTCGCCGTAGTTCGCCTGATCGTTTCCTACTCTTCCGTTCTCGCTCCGCATCAGTCTCTCGTTGCGTCCGCTTCCTTTTTCCGTCTCTCCTCCCCACGTTCATGTCTGTCGCCCTCTTATACAGCAGTGCGAGAGGATCATTATATTGTCCGCAGCACGCACCTTGTCCTGATTGCAGCGTCGCTCCCGGCGAGCCAAGTTCCTTCCTTCTGACCCATGGTACTTGGAGATGGGGTTCCTGCAAATCTAAAAAAGTCTCAAATCCAATAATCAGAATCCTAACATGGCAAACATATTTATGCTCTTTTGAGGTTGAAAATTTCAAGCATGTTGCTGACCTAAAGGGCTTACAGCTTATCGTTTTTACTTCAACTGATTCCTGCCTGGAGTATTGCAATGCACGTTTCCTGACTTGAGGGACCTGCTTTTACTCATTTTAGTTTTGTCGGATTCATTGGAATGTATGTACTATGACATCACCAGGTGGCTTGGTACACACTATATAAGTACCAGTAAACTAATAAGATTTACCTTTACACTACAAAGAAAAATGTTAGATTGTAAGTATGGGCATAAACCTCTACATAACAAGCTACATATTTAATTACAGATTTGAATGTACACATACACAAACTAAAAAAACAACTCAGATTTACCCTAAAATTACATAAAAAACTGTTAGGATTGTTAGTATGGATGTACACTTTAATATAACAAGCTACATATTTAATTGAAGATAATTACCATCATATTACAAAGAAAAATGTTAAATTGTTAGTATGAGCATAAACCTTTATATAACAGGCTACATATATTTTTCAACTTGATTGTAAAAATACACATAAATATAAAAAAAATAAGATTTACCTTAAAATTACATATAAAACTGTTAGATTGTTAGTATGGACATAGACTTTTATATAACAAGCTACATATTTAATGAAAGATAATTACTGTAATTTTACATGAATTTGAAAGTAATTTAAGAAAACAGAAAATGCTATGTATAATTAATTTGGTATTTTTCTGTAAAAAAATAGAAATATACATAGTTTGTCATTACTGGCATATTACTTAAAATAACTGGCGGATTGTTTATTTACAAATAATGTCTTCCAATTCTACAGTTTTATAAACTATTTAAAAAAAATAGAAAAATTACAGTAGAAATTTAGAGTAAATTAACCATAAATAGGATTTTTTTTTTTACAGTGCATACAATGTAGGAACGCAAGGTATTTTTTTTAAGACTATGCCCAGTCATCCATCATTAAAATGAACTTCAAATCACATCGATAAAGTTTATTCTCTCGTTCTACATTTTTTTGTCGGCTTCGCATGTTTTAAAAATAACCCTGTGTTGACTTAATTGAAAGCTAGTCGAAGCTGCGAGCCAATATGGCATGTGTCCTCGTTTCCCCCCATCTTGGTATCATTACCTCTTTGTGTTTCTTCTCTTCTGGTTTTGAAAGGTGAACAATAACAAGACACGTGCCTTTCTGTCTGTTTTTAACAAGGAGTGTATCAATGTGGCCCTCGTTCATTAGAATCCCAGATCACACCTCAATCACCCTTAGATCTCGGAGAGACAAGGTGTCAAACTGACAGTGTGTTTGTGTATGTTGTTTTTTTAACTCACAACCTCCACCTAATCTACCAAAGTCATTTTACGCATATTTCTTGCAATATTTTATGTGCTGCTTTACACCTTGGCCTGATTTGTCCATTTTTGTCCGGTTCTGGTATGCAAGATGATATAAAAAAGACTGGCTGTCAAATCCACCCACCCCCACCACCATAGGCTACATGCTGCAAATTAAACAAGCGCCCCGGAGACTCGAAAACAGTTATCTTTTGAGGCCAGGAAAATATGCATGTTTATTCACTTTGCTAATTTTATTTACGTCCCCTCCCACTGAATAGAATGGCTCCAAGAAACACGTTTATACGCTGTAGTGACAAGAGCATTACATTCCTATAAAAAGTGATCATTTATGATTTATTTATGTATGACTACGTTTTTGAAAGATTTGTGCGTTTGTGTCTCAAGAGTTTTACGTCATATTTAAAATGTGACTGATACAAGCTGAAACTGATATTCAAAAAAGGATGCAATTTTCTCAAAAATAAATAATGCAAAACAAATGAATCAAAATACTAACACAATATATTTTAAAGGGAATGATTATTGTTTTACATGCAGTAAAAAATGGGAACACATATAAATAAGGATAAATTAACATTTTATAACACTTTTACTACTTTTTATTAAAAATGTTTAGCTGAGCGGAGAGGGAGAAGTTGACGGGAAAATCAATAGTGTTTCGCACCTTCTTTATCAAAGTGATGGCCAACTTTCTTTGGCCCCATGGTGGATTATTTTTGAGTCATACACTCTATTGCCAAAAGTATTTGGCCACCTGCCTTGACTCACATATGAACTTAAAGTGCCATCCCATTCCTAATCCATAGTGTTCAATATGTTGTCGGTCCACCTTTTGCAGCTATTACAGCTTCAACTCTTTTGGGAAGGCTGTCCACAAGTTTGCGGAGTGTGTTTATAGGAAATTTTCAACCATTCTTCCAAAGCGCATTGGTGAGGTCACACACTGATGTTGGTCGAGAAGGCCTGGCTCTCAGTGTCCGTTCTAATTCATCCCAAAGGTGTTCTATCGGGTTCAGGTCAGGACTCTGTGCAGGCCAGTCAAGTTCATCCACACTAGACTTTGTCATCCATGTCTTTATGGACCTTGCTTTGTGCACTGATGCACAGTCATGTTGGAAGAGGAAGGGGCCGGCTCCAAACTGTTCCCACAAGGTTGGGAGCATGCAATTGTCCAAAATGTTTTGGTATCCTGGAGCATTCAAAGTTCCTTTCACTCTAACTAAGGGACCAAGCTCAACTCCTGAAAAACAACACCACACCATAATTCCTCCTCCACCAAATTTCACACTCGGCACAATGCAGTCCGAAATTTACCGTTCTCCTGGCAACCTCCAAACCCAGATTTGTCCATCAGATTGCCAGATGGAAAAGCGTGATTCATCACTCCAGAGAACACGTCTCCACTGCTCTACAGTCCAGTGGCGACGTGCTTTACACCACTGCATCCGACGCTTTGCATTGGACATGGTGATGTATGGCTTA
Source organism: Nerophis lumbriciformis (assembly GCF_033978685.3). NCBI lineage: Eukaryota > Metazoa > Chordata > Actinopteri > Syngnathiformes > Syngnathidae > Nerophis > Nerophis lumbriciformis. Next base: position 27,235,280 of record NC_084551.2, on the reverse strand, counting down.
GACACAGCTGCTCGGCCATGGAAACACATTCCATGAAGCTCTCTGCGTACTGTACGTGGGCTAATTGGAAGGTCACATGAAGTTTGGACCTCTTTGCACTATGCGCTTCAGCATCCGCTGACCCCTCTCTGTCAGTTTACGTGGCCTACCACTTGGTGGCTGAGTTGCTGTTGTTCCCAAACTCTTCCATTTTCTTATAATAAAGCCGACGGTTGACTTTTGAATATTTAGGAGCGAGGAAATTTCACGACTGGATTTGTTGCACAGGTGGCATCCTATAACAGTTCCACGCTGGAAATCACTGAGCTCCTGAGAGCGGCCCATTCTTCCACAAATGTTTGTAGGAACAGTCTCCATGCCTAAGTGATTGATTTTATACACCTGTGGCCGGGCCAAGTGATTGGGACACCTGATTCTGATCATTTGGATGGGTGGCCAAATACTTTTGGCAATATAGTTTATGAAGTATAAAGGTTGGGTGCCCAATGCTTGGACACTCGATTCCTCAGAATAATAGCCGGACAAACGGACTAGTGTGTTATATGCAATGTTTGGCTATACAATAACCGAGATGGTTTACGAAATCCAGGGCAAAATGTAGGTGAAGACTTTTATCGAAAAAAATAATCATACAAAAAATAGTAAGGACATAATGATATCAAAATGTCACCGTATGATATTGTCATGGTATTAAGGCCATGGTACGATATTATTGTGGTATTATCCCCCCTCAAAAAATGAAGACTTGGTAAAAAGGCCATAGTGTATACAAGGAAGTGTCAGGAATTTGTGGGATAAACCGATTACTGTAATTAAACACCAACATGATGCTCAAATGTTCTCATCATATTTATTACTACAAACAGGTGTTGTACAAAGATACAAGTATTAAAAAAAAAGAAAAGAAAAAACTTGAGTGTCTTTAAGCTTTGAACTTCCTGAGAAGCAGTGTTCTCTGCAGTGGACATGTTTGTATTAGTTAAAATCTTTATGGTCCACATCACCGCGACACAAGGTTAGAATGTTTGGGGGGATTCACATTAAGCTACACAAGAGTGTTTTGGAGGGGACGACACAGCTCACCTTGACACAGCAGCATACACAAGCTGGAAATCGAATAAAGCAAAGATGTGGTAATATTTTGTAAAGGAGAAAAATGGCGCAGAAGAAAATGTATGACAAGAAAATGGACCAGAAAAGAATACTCCTGCTGTAGTGCATTTTTTTAAAAATGACTAATTGCCGGATTGCAACAAGTCTGATTCGTCATTAAAGGAACTTAGAAAGTTACTAAAAGAACTGTAACAAAATAACATGCAAAAAAAAAACTAGACAGACAACTGTATATGTAAAGTTACCTTCAATTTAGTGATGGAATAGGTTTTGTTGGCTTCAAGTGGGTTTGGGTTTGGTGAAAATGGGCCCAAATAGCTCGTTTGCCGACCTCTGATTTACACTGTTTTATTATTTAGGAATTTTATGGCAAATATGATTAATCCTTCATCTCTTTTATTAAGATCAGGAATTAAGTACAATATGATCACCCATTGTAAATCTATAGCCCCGTGCTTTTCCGTTTTTATTTTCCTTTCCATTAGGTAGTTATCAGTTAAATCTGAGAGGTCAAGGATGTTTGTGCCTGCAGGCCATTGGTTAATATTAATGACCATCAGGCAATTGGAACTCATCAATAGGTCAGAGGTTATCAGCAGGTTGCAGATGCAGGAAGTTAATCGAATTAAAGATGCGTGTTGTCGATTGTAGTTACAATTTCTTTTCCACTTCTAATGTCTTTTTCTAGCTGTCTGTGTTTCCCTTGTGTTAATGTGTTAATGCTGGTGATATATATATATATATATATATATATACATATATATATATATATATATATATATATATATATATATATATATATATATATATATGTGTGTGTGTATATATATATATATATAAATGTGTATATTTATATAAATGTGTATATGTATACTGTATACATACACATCTATATTACGTATATATATAACTAATATATATATATATATTACTTATATATAAGTTATATAGATGTATAGGTATGTATTTATAAATAATATATATATATATTACTTATATATAAGTTATATAGATGTATAGGTATGTATATATATATACATAAGTAATATATTTAATATATATGTACTGTATATTACTTATATATAAGTAATATAGATGTGTGTATATATATATATATATACACATATATGTATACATATACACATGTATATACATACATATATATATATATATATATATATATATACTGCTTGTTTCCATGCCAAGTGCTTGAGCCGGTGCCCAGTCAGCAACTGGACGTGGCATCATGTGCAACAAAAGTATTGAATTTTGAACATTTGATTTGACGAGAATCAATACCAGTAGTACCAACAGACCAACAGTAGGTGCAAGAAAGTACATTAGGTTTTACAGTAGAATAGATTTGTTATTTTATGATCAGACATTTTAAAGCTTGACAATGTTTTAGGCCAACCATAACATTGGTTTAAAAATGCATATTTTCAACTAAAGATAGGTTGTAGTCAAACAGGAAGAAAGGAAAAAATGCAAAAAAGAGTGAAGTTGCAAAATTCAAAGTGGCGAGAGGGAACTGTACAGTACTAGTATGGTTTGACTAGTTTTTAATGTAGACTAATTTTCAATATCCATGTAATGAAAATGAATACATACATTATCCAATTGAGGAACCTGAAAAGGCAAGTTGCCACTCATAAAGTGGACTTTTCTCTTCTGGATTTTGTTTTTTATATATCCTAGTGCTCGTTTTGCCCTTTTTGTGGTAATTGACAGCCAGTTTAGCCATCAGGTATAAAGTCAAATGCCTCAGAGATTTGACCCAATCATTAAAACTGCATTGCAACAAGCGAAACCAGCATACATTACCATTGTAATGTCAAGCGTGCACGCGAGAGGGGCCTGCTTTTCTGACAGGCACTGCTGACCCAGTCTCTTGAGTTACTTCTAACACTTGCCAATACAAACAAAATACAGAGAACAATCGATTTATGTATCCCAGTTTCCCACTGGATATGATTAATCCAATGAGCATCCAGATCAATAATCAATAGCAAACAATTGGCAAAAGGGTTCCAAATCAGGTTTTGATTGGCTGAATAAGTCCACGAGAAACAGATGTGGCCCTCAGTGAACCTTACTCAGCTTTATCAGGTTTTACAGCAGTGGAGTAATATTTGTTAATCGCAAACCTCAGATTATTATTTTTTGCCCAGTAGAAAATTGACTAAGCAGTAATTATTGTGGCTCTGTAAAACTGTCATATCACAGGTCCTCCATTATGGTTCTTTGTTCAGATGTGATTACATTACATTATTTATTGGAGCCAAACATAAATATAAACACTGTTCTTTATATCCTATTTCCAGACTCACCAGTTTTATTATTGTTTATTCATAACATGTTTAATATTCGGTGTTCACCAATGACATATTTTAATATGCTGAACGGATGAAGATTCAGCAAAAAAATGGAGGTGATTGAAAGGTGTGTTCCAATGCTTTTAATTAACTATATTGTACTGCTGTATCAAACATGACAATGCTTCATTTCTGGTAGATGGTTTCTAGCAATTTTTACCTCTGTCGTAAACACAGTTGTGTTTTGTATAGCAAAAATGGTCATGGTCAGCCTTCCTATTGTATTCATTTTAGCATTTCTCTCAAGTGGTATTGTTACACACTCTTCCCTTCTCTTTGTCTCTCTCCCAGGGTCCCAGGTGTAACAATTGCGACAGATATAATCTGCGGCTTCCCTGGCGAGACAGAGGCAGACTTCAGAGAAACTATAGACTTGGTGAAATGTTATCGATTCCCCAGTCTCTTCATCAATCAGTTCTACCCCAGACCAGGGACACCGGCGGCTAAAATGGAGCAAGTTCCAGCACATGTGGTAAGCAGGATCGTTTACATCAGTGGTTTAAAAACGTTTTTTTTTACAAAGTACTACCACAAAAAGACACTTGGCTCTCCAAGTGCCACCATACTGACCAACATTAAAATACACATAGCGTAGTAGGCTTACGTATTCATTAAAAAAAAGGCAGATGTTTTATTTAGCAAGTATATTTAATATTTTTGGCCACTGTAACATTACATACAATGCACGAATATCATCAACAATGATACTCTATATACATTACATATTTAAAGTGAAAGTTAAATTCCCAATGATAGTCGCACATACACTAGGTGTGGTGAAATTATCCTCTGCATTTGACCCATCCCCATGTTCACCCCCTGGGAGGTGAGGGGAGCAGTGAGCAGCAGCGGTGGCCGCGCTCGGGAATCATTTTGTGATTTAACCCCCAATTCCAACCCTTAATGTGAGTGCCAAGCAGGGAGGTAATGGGTCCCATTTTTATAGTCTTTGGTATGACTCGGCCGGGGTTTGAACTCACGACCTTACAGTTTAGGGCGGACACTCTAACCACAAGGCCACTGAACAGGTTTTTTTTACAGATTTTACATATTTACTAGGGGTGTGGGAAAAAATCTATTCGAATTCGAATCGCGATTCTCACGTTGTGCGATTCAGAATTGATTCTCATTTTTTTTTAAATCGATTTAACAAAACAATACACAGCAATACCATAACAATGCAATCCAATTCCAAAACCAAACCCGACCCAGCAACACTCAGAACTGCAATAAACAGAGCAATTGAGAGGAGACACAAACACGACACAGAACAAACCAAAAGTAGTGAAACAAAAATTTAAAAACAGTATCAATATTAGTTACAATTTCAACATAGCAGTGATTAAAAATCCCTCATTGACATTATCATTAGACATTTATAAAAATATAAATAAATGAACAATAGTGTCACAGTGGCTTACACTTGCATCGGATCTCATAAGCTTGACAACACACTGTGTCCAATATTTTCACAAAGATAAAATAAGTCATATTTTTGGTTCATTTAATAGTTAAAACAAATTTACATTATTGCAATCAGTTGATAAAACATTGTCCTTTACAATTATAAAAGCTTTTTACAAAAATCTACTACTCTGCTTGCATGTAGATCCTGCTGAAATCCTATGTATTGAATGAATAGAGAATTGTTTTGAATCGGGAAAAAAATCGTTTTTGAATCGAGAATCGTGTTCAATTGGAAAAAAAATAATTTTTTGAATCGAATCGTGACCCCAAGAATCGATATTGAATGGAATCGTGGGACACCCAAAGATTCACAGCTCTAATATTTACAGACTTCTCTGACGCATCACCAGATGGAATCTGTACTTTAAAAAAGGTGCCAGTTTTTAAAAAATGCCCGAACTGGTGTTTAAAAAATAAAAAAACATGCACATTTTTGTAAAAAAATAAAATAAAAAAAATACACAAGAAAATAATGTCATCTTATTTTAATGAAAGTTTGTGACATACAAGTTGAACTGATTAATAATATGAATTGAATAACTAAGGAATACATTTAAAAATAAAAAATACAATCCACAACTTATCGTCATAATTATTGCATCAATACAAACCATATAGAATGTATAATAAAAAACAACTTACTGGTCTTGTAATGTTAATACTCATAATTCCGGGTGATCGTGAAAGCAACCTCGGTTCCCATAATCGTCATTGGTGTGTAATGAGGAAGCATTGTATTTTTGTGGCTACTAACTAGTCTATGGCTGTGTGCTTCTGTCAGGATGCTACATCACTTACAAGATGTTACTTCCACGATAACATTCATTTAGCACCAAAATGAGAAATCGATAGCTTCTTTTTTATCGGTCTAGTTACTACCGGTGCCCATCCCTAGTGATAAGTGTACACTAGGAAACCGTTACTTGGTTCTCATCATTCCAATGTTAGGAATTCTTTGGGTTTTTCTTGTTTTCATGTCAGAGTTATAGTATACAGTTTATGGTCTCTATTCTGTGATATTATGCTTTAAGCTGGTTATACACACATTAAGACAACTTTAACTTGCAGATTAAAAATGTGAAAATGCTGCGATTAACGACTGGTCATACCACAGTTGAACGCCTGGCGTTTAAAAAAAATGTGGTCACCTTCCAAAGTCGTCTTCCACATTGGCGCAACATTCAAAATTGAGATCAGCTGCGCACAGTCTTCTGTAGGTGACGACATCAGGCTGATGCAGGCCGGCCCACACTTTAGAGCTCAAAGTGGGCGTTCCAGAATGTGCCGAAACTTGCTTAAAAACAAGCCTAAAATCCTGGTAGAGTGGCCGTGCCAGCAATCGGAGGGTTGCTGGTTACTGGGGTTCAATCCCCACCTTCTACCATCCTAGTCACGTCCGTTGTGTCCTTGGGCAAGACACTTCACCCCTTGCTCCTGATGGCTGCTGGTTAGCGCCTTGCATGTCAGCTCCCGACATCAGTGTGTGAATGTGTGTGTGAATGGGTGAATGTGGAAATACTGTCAAAGCGCTTTGAGTACCTTGAAGGTAGAAAAGCGCTATACAAGTATAACCCATTTATCATTTATTATCATTTATTTTGGGGGAATTTCACCTGTAGACATAATTTTTAGGTCTAGAACTATGATGGGGACGGCGTGGCGCTGTTGGGAGAGTGGCCGTGCCAGCAACCTGAGGGTTCCTGGTTCGATCCCCACCTTCTACCAACCTCGTCACGTCTGTTGTGTCCTTGAGCAAGACACTTCACCCTTGCTCTTGATGGGTCATGGTTAGGGCCTTGCATGGCAGCTCCCGCCGTGAATGAATGGGTGAATGTGGAAATAGTGTCAAAGCGCTTTGAGTACCTTGAAGGTAGAAAAGCGCTATACAAGTATAACCCATTTACCATTTAACAAAGTGCCTATCTTGTCATTGTCGTTGTATTAGAAGGATTTGGATTGTGGTGCCTTTAAAAGCGAACTGCACCTTTTTGAGGAATTTTGCCTATGGTTCACAATTATTATGAGAGACATCACAATTTGTTGTTTTTTTGTTTTTTTTGCATTCCAAATATTAAATAAATACAATAAAAAGTCTGATTACAATGGAGCTTGTGGGTGCCTCTCTATTCCGCCTATAAAACCCTTAAAAAAACATCCAAACACTTCCATTGAGGTTTTATATATATATATGATGTAAGTTTATATGTAATGTAGTAACGAGCACATTTATAATAACATTTCATATTTACGTAATTTGATCATTTTAAGCATACGCAGCACATTAATTTCAAAAACGCATCACAGCGTTCACTTTTTATTTCTTCATCACCGATTATTACTCACTGCAGACTTTGAGAGCCAACAAACATAATAAAACATCACTTACTGTACAAGGTCAGCTGTCATTAGGATGCCGATTGCTAGAATGTTTATATATTCCCATTTAGATGAGGATTGTCTCATAATCTTTGCGAAGAAACGGGGTAGGGGGACCAATCATCTCTTTGTGTTCTCAACTTCTCACCATCTCTGGGTTCTAAATGGCTGTCAAAGTGTACCAACATGTCGGAATACATCCTCAGACTTCTTCTGTCCAGGTGAGATGCATGATTTATGATCTACAATAAACTTCCATGCGGCAAAGAAGAGAGGAAACACCTCGCCTGCGAATCATGTCAAAATTAAACACAGGCTTGTGATCACAGTGTTGATGCGTTAGACCTATAATAACAATATATTAACAATAACTAATACTTGGTTATTTTTCAAATTACGAAATGTCAACGGAGTATTGTTGGCGCCTTTTGAATGGTTATTTATTGGGTTTTATGGGTGAAATAGAGGTAAGTAGGCTCTGTAAGTGGACTTTTATTTACAAGTCAGAATGCATTTAAAAAAAATCCATCCGTCGTCATGTCTTTCATAATGATTGTGAACGATAGGCAACATTACCAAAAAGTGCAGTTCCCCTTTAAGTCAGCCAATTAGTTAGGACTACGCTGCGCCTCTGACTCAAGACGTAGTCACCACCTAATATCCAGCGTTCTCTGAAGTGGACATTTGTGGACAACAGCACTATTTGTTTCCTAAAATGTGTAAGTCTGACAAAAGAACTAGACCACAATCAAATCATCTGCCGAGGATGCTGGTTCTCAGGATGTTACAACAGTATTTACGGTGATGGTTTACTTTATTACGATTATTCTTAACAGTGTTACATTCAAGTACATCACACTTGCTCAATTTAGTTGATAGTTAAAAGCATATTATATTTATTCCTACCTCTTCTCTGAGTCTTTGAATATCTGATTTACTTTCAGTGTTTAACATATAGAAGATTATCTTTATTTTTAGGCAAATAAAACGTTTAAAAATATGTAACAGTAAAGTTGTTCATAATCTTGTTGGTATAAAATAAGATTGATCATATTTGACATTTACAAATAATCATGCACATGTATTTTCTGGTGCAATCAACCAAATTTCTAAGTATAAAGATTGATGATAAATTGAACTGGAAATCTCATGTAAAAAATATACAACATAAAGTAGCAAGAAACACGTCAATAATGAATAAAGCAAAACATGTTCTAGACCAAAAATCACTCCATATTCTCTACTGCTTGCTCGTGTTACCTTATCTGAGTTATTGTGTAGAAATATGGGGAAACAACTACAAATGTACACTTCATTCATTAACAGTGTTACAAAAAAGATCAGTTAGAATAATACATAATGTTGGATATAGAGAACATACAAACCCTTTATTTATTGAATAAAAAATACTGAAGTTCCACGACATAGTGAATTTGCACACAGCTAAAATTATACACAAAGCAAACTATAACCTGCTACCCAAGAATGTACAACAATTCTTCTCAACAAAAGAGGAGAAATATAATCTTAAAGAAAAATTTAATTTAAAATATTTGTACGCACGTACAACACTTAAGACCTTCAGTATATCAGTATGTGGAATTAAATTATGGAATGGATTAACCAAAGAAATCAAACAATGTACTAATATGATCCACTTCAGGAAACTCTTCAAACTTAAAGTGTTTACAAAGTACAAAGAAGAAGAACCATGATAAACATTCTGAATTTATCTTATCCATCCATTCATTTTCAAGATAATCTTACTCATCTCACCATATGAAATATAACTTACTCCACCAACTATTATTTATTTATTTTTATTGTTATTACTTATGGAGTATATTGTGAATAAATTGAGAACAGGAAGTGAACAAAAGTTTTAGCAACTGCTATGTAAAGGAAAAGGGGTAGGATTAAATAAACTCTGCTTCTTCCTACTCCTTTTCGACAATGTGGAATAGAGAAACTGGAAATTGTGATGTATCATGTTGTATGCATGAATGTTCAAAATAAACTCAAACTCAAACCAAGAGTGAAAGACCCACTCCACACCTGGTTTGTTATTATACAGCAACACCCGATTTACAATAACTCAAATTTCAACAATTTAAAAACTCAATTTTAATCCATCGTTAATCCAAACCACACGCGCTTTGAAGTTTGTAATTTGAGGAGTGATGTGTGCTATTTCAGGTAAGATGTTCCTGCATGTGCGCAATGAAAGATATTAGAATTACACACTTCAATTTGCATGTGTGGGTTAAAAGGAAACACATGCCTGCCTCTTGTCATATGAAAATCCAAAAATCCTGCTCCAGTTCTGTCGTGCCTCCATAACTTCTGTACAGCTTCTAATATCGCTAATCCCGAAAGCTATCAAAAGACAAACTGCAGCCATATGTAGTCGTTATTTGAAGTATTAATGTGGAGGTGTCTCACTGCATGCGTTAAAGCCTGCTTGTGAGTCCCAAATGGGCTGCGAGTAGAAACTACCTGGATGAGATTATTTTTGGATTAGCGGATGCTATAAATGTTGGTGACAGAATGAGACATCTGTCAGTCAAGCAACTGTCCCAAAAAAACCTGCTTTGATGAAATGAAATATTTTTTTGATTTACCGCAAATAATCAAATAATGTTGAAGTAAGGTTGGAGGTCATAAAAATGTGTCAATAATTGCATTTCAAAAGACATTGCCTCTGACTTCAGCACAAGTTAGATGGTTCTTAAGATGTCTCCTTCCCTCCTCAGAGACACTTAGTATAAAGCAGCAATATCGCAAGACCTTGACACTTCATTTGGTATCCTTTTGAGCACAGAAGTCACTTGAAAGCAGTGTTTTATACAGCGCTTGGTCAGGAGCATGAAGCCATTAATTCATGTGCCTGCTGTTTGGTAACCTAAATGTGCTACAGAATTCATCAGGTTTCACATGAACTACACACACACACACAACTGTCCTTATTTTCTCAGGGAAAACTCTTCTTTTCTATGACCTTTCTTCTCGAGTATGACCTCTTATGCGGCTCCTTCCTGTTATGTTTCAGACTTTCTTTGCATTTACACTCCCTCACTCTTTACCATCAAAGTGTTGACACATCTCTTTCATGTGGAGCGTCTTCATAAGTCATTCCCTTTGTCCCCCCCTGCACTTGATTCTCCAAGGAGAAGCTGAGTGCGTCTTAGAGGGATCAATCCCCAGGCAACCGCACAGCTGCTCTGCTTCTTATCTTTTTCTGCTCGCTTTTCTTTCCCCCGAATCTGTCTCATCCGACTCTTATTGTCAGGGTTGGATGTAAGCAGGCGTCTTTTCAAGCCACCTTTCCGCAAGCAGCACTTTGAAAGTTAGGCTGTGGAAAACGCAGGAGCTTGTAGAAACTGTTTGTGACGAATGTGACTTTTGCCTGACTTCATTCTAATAGTTTGTTTTCTTTGACAAACTTTTCACACCCAAACCTCTGATAATGAAGTGCGTACTAATAACATGTGTTCCTTTTTGGATTAATTTAATTAAAGATGTACCATATTTTCCGGACTATAGAGATCAACAGTATTATAAGTCGCACCCATTAAATCATAGAAGAAATATATGTTTCCCATATATTAACCGCACCGGACTATAAGGCGCAGAGGTATATGCTTGGAAATGAGTTAATTCCACTGAAAGATTTATACGTACCTTAGTTGTTTCCAAACACTGTCTGAAACAGCTGATCAAACAGAAGTCATTGTCATGGAACCACAAGTTGCGGAAGCTGGCTCTCCAATCAGCTAATCAGACTCAATAACTCCACGTTGACGTTTTGGTGAATTTACTGAGGAATTTGCTAAACTGAAATAATACAAAAAGAATGTTATTGTAAGTTAATAATACTAACACAGACACTTGCTACTGATGCTGGCTTGATTACATTACGAATGCACGTACAAATATGCACGAAAAGACTCCTACAGACATTACACATGGGACCGTTTAGTAAGTATGAATTGTTTGGTATATTATAAAACTTACAGACGTTGTGCGAGTGATGAATTAAGAAACCATACGAGTAGAAACGCGATGGACTACTAGGAGACGAAACGGCACTTTTACTTCCGGTTTAAGGCACTAGACAGAAGGAAATACTGTAGACGTTAATCCCCCAGTGAGCGAGCTCGTCCAAAAGATAGTGCCATAGCCCAAACAATAACAAAGCTTTTCAGTGTCTCTGTTGGTGTTTCATGAAAACTATTTGTTGAATACAAAACAATATGGCCGTTAGCAAAGACCAATCCATAAATTAGCCACACCGTTTTATAAATCGCAAAACATTAGAGAATGATTTGAAGGACCTAAATCCGGATACTATTCAGAAACTGGCCAAGGATCGACAGAAGTGCAATGGACATTCGTTGCTGCCCTACATGCCAATCAAGGCATAAAGGGCAGTAAGTAAGTATGTTTATAAAGTGCAGGGTTATAAGCATAGGAAAAAGGTAGCAGCGTATAGTCTGGGAAATATGATATTTAAGAGGTACAATATGGAATTAGATATTTACATTAGTGCCTCAATTTACAAGTACATTTCGTTCCACAACCACTCAAAACACTCGTATCTCCCAAAACACCACAATTGTAACATGTAACATGCTTTTTAAAAAGAAAAACTCACTGTTGGATAAGAAACATTGAAAAATATAACAATAGCGTGTACTACAAACAAGTAATTTTATGAAAAAATGTAATAGTATTAGCATTTACCTTGTGGTCTCTCCTTTGGCTGCTTCTCCTTCTAGTGCTGCCAAGTCCGCTTCTAATCCGCTTATTATAAGTGACTTGTTGTCATAGTGCTAGTTGCTTGTTTCTCTCATGACATCTGGCAACACGTTCTCCGTCTGGTAACAATAGGAACTAGGATTGTTTATGTTCTACACGGAACTATTTGAGGGACGGACTAGCAAGCTCAGTGTTTACAAGTGATATGTGTGTCTGTGTACCAAACAAAATGCACTAGGTTATTGAGTCAGGAGTACATAGAACATAATTAAACACGTCAAACACATAATCTGCAGCTTATTAATATTTTTATAAATAAATGATGCACAGGCTGGCTTCAGCTTGTCTGATGCGGACTGACTGTGCTGGGCGGGGCTGACTTGCCGGTTAGGCTAGTAATATTTTTAATCGTTTGTTTCTCCTCATTCAGACTAACTTTCTTAGTTCCGGTGGTTGTTGGGGCAGGATTTGGTCGATTTTTGAGCGGCGCTCAAACAAACTGTGCCACTGTCTTATCAAAGCGGATTTTTGTTACTTAAGTTAACGAAGCAGGAACAACAACATGTGACAATATATCAACTATTTAATGCACAAACTGTTACGTTTCTTGTGTAAAATAATTATGAACAAAACCCTGCAATGAGGTGGCAACTTGTCCAGGGTGTACCCCGCCTTCAGACTGTGTGCAGCTGGGATAGGGACAAGCAGTAGAAAATGGATGGACCATGTAACAATATATTTACTCTTTATTGCTCCAACAGCACAACACCATTACAAATATTACTTCAACTGATGGCGAAAATGCTCACAAGTCAAATGATGCCCGCAATTTAAAGCATAACAAAAAGATGAGAGACAGCTGGTATCTCAAATTTAAGATAAAGTACACGTAAATTGAGGTAACATTGTACTCTAATCTGAACCAGGTTTCTTTTTTATGTGAAAATCATTTTATACAATTTGGATATCAACCAAAGAGACTGCAGCATAAATGGACAGATTATATGAATTAACGTATGTTGACACGCACATTCACCATAAGAACTCAGCCAATGAAATATACTTTTCTGACTATTTTTCAACAATTTTCAAAAGTCTCCATGCTTCCACAAAAAGTAGTATATTGCCCTCAATCTAGTCTTGATGATGGATCAACAACACATTTAAAGGCAATCGGTGATGAACACAAGCAATCTATTAGGCCAGCAATCGAAGCGAACTGTAAATTTAATTAGTGAAGTAAAGAAAACACATGGCCCATTTGTGAGGAGGTTCAGGTGCTTTGTGGTATCTGTGAGTTGTGTCCGTGCGTGCATCCGCGCGTACATATGTATATATATATGTATACATACATATATATATATATATATATATATATATATATATATATATATATATATATATATATATATATATATATCCATCCATCCATCCATCCATCTTCTTCCGCTTATCCGAGGTCGGGTCGCGGGGGCAGCAGCCTAAGCAGGGAAGCCCAGACTTCCCTCTCCCCAGCCACTTCGTCCAGCTCTTCCTGTGGGACCCCGAGGCGTTCCCAGGCCAGCCGGGAGACATAGTCTTCCCAACGTGTCCTGGGTCTTCCCCGCGGCCTCCTACCGGTCGGACGTGATCCTAAACACCTCCCTAGGAAGGCGTTCGGGTGGCATCCTGACCAGATGCCCGAACCACCTCATCTGGCTCCTCTCGATGTGGAGGAGCAGCGGCTTTACTTTGAGCTCCTCCCGGATGGCAGAGCTTCTCACCCTATCTCTAAGGGAGAGCCCCGCCACCCGGCGGAGGAAATTCATTTCGGCCGCTTGTACCCGTGATCTTGTCCTTTCGGTCATAACCCAAAGCTCATGACCATAGGTGAGGATGGGAACGTAGATCGACCGGTAAATTGAGAGCTTTGCCTTCCGGCTCAGCTCCTTCTTCACCACAACGGATCGATACAGCGTCCGCATTACTGAAGACGCCGCACCGATCCGCCTGTCGATCTCACGATCCACTCTTCCTTCACTCGTGAACAAGACTCCGAGGTACTTGAACTCCTCCACTTGGGGCAAGATCTCCTCCCCAACCCGGAGATGGCACTCCACCCTTTTCCGGGCGAGAACCATGGACTCGGACTTGGAGGTGCTGATTCTCATCCCAGTCGCTTTACACTCGGCTGCGAACCGATCCAGTGAGAGCTGAAGATCCTGGCCAGATGAAGCCATCAGGACCACATCATCTGCAAAAAGCAGAGACCTAATCCTGCAGCCACCAAACCGGATCCCCTCAACGCCTTGACTGCGCCTAGAAATTCTGTCCATAAAAGTTATGAACAGAATCGGTGACAAAGGGCAGCCTTGGCGGAGTCCAACCCTCACTGGAAATGTGTCCGACTTACTGCCGGCAATGCGGACCAAGCTCTGGCACTGAGCATACAGGGAGCGGATTGCCACAATCAGACAGTCCGATACGCCATACTCTCTGAGCACTCCCCACAGGACTTCCCGAGGGACACGGTCGAATGCCTTCTCCAAGTCCACAAAACACATGTAGACTGGTTGGGCAAACTCCCATGCACCCTCAAGGACCCTGCCGAGAGTATAGAGCTGGTCCACAGTTCCACGACCAGGACGAAAACCACACTGTTCCTCCTGAATCCGAGGTTCGACTATCCGGCGTAGCCTCCTCTCCAGTACACCTGAATAGACCTTACCGGGAAGGCTGAGGAGTGTGATCCCACGATAGTTAGAACACACCCTCCGGTTCCCCTTCTTAAAGAGAGGAACCACCACCCCGGTCTGCCAATCCAGAGGTACCGCCCCCGATGTCCACGCGATGCTGCAGAGTCTTGTCAACCAAGACAGCCCCACAACATCCAGAGCCTTAAGGAACTCCGGGCGGATCTCATCTACCCCTGGGGCCTTGCCACCGAGGAGCTTTTTAACTACCTCAGCAACCTCAGCCCCAGAAATAGAAGAGCCCACCACAGACTCCCCAGGCACTGCTTCCTCATCGGAAGACGTGTTGGTGGGATTGAGGAGGTCTTCGAAGTATTCCCTCCACCGATCCACAACATCCGCAGTCGAGGTCAGCAGAACACCATCCTCACCATACACGGTGTTGATAGTGCACTGCTTCCCCTTCCTGAGGCGGCGGATGGTGGTCCAGAATTGCTTCGAAGCCGTCCGGAAGTCGTTTTCCATGGCTTCCCCGAACTCCTCCCATGTCCGAGTTTTTGCCTCTGTGACCGCTGAAGCCGCACACCGCTTGGCCTGTCGGTACCTGTCCGCTGCCTCAGGGGGTCCTATGAGCCAAAAGAACCCAATAGGACTCCTTCTTCAGCTTGACGGCATACCTCACCGCCGGTGTCCACCAACGGGTTCTAGGATTACCGCCACGACAAGCACCAACTACCTTGCGGCCACAGCTCCAATCAGCCGCCTCGACAATAGAGGCGCGGAACTTGGTCCATTCCGACTCAATGTCCAGCACCTCCCTCGTGACATGTTCAAAGTTCTTCCGGAGGTGGGAATTGAAACTCTCTCTGACAGGAGACTCTGCCAGACGTTCCCAGCAAACCCTCACAATGCGTTTGGGCCTGCCAGGTCTGTCCGGCATCCTCCCCCACCATCGCAGCCAACTCACCACCAGGTGGTGATCGGTAGAAAGCTCCGCCCCTCTTTTCACCCGAGTGTCCAAAACATGAGGCCGCAAATCCGATGACACAACTACAAAGTTGATCATGGAACTGCGGCCTAGGGTGTCCTGGTGCCAAGTGCACATATGGACACCCTTATGTTTGAACATGGTGTTCGTTATGGACAATCTGTGACGGGCACAAAAGTCCAATAACAAAACACCGCTCGGGTTCAGATCCGGGCAGCCATTCTTCCCAATCACGCCTCTCCAGGTTTCACTGTCGCTGCCAACATGAGCATTGAAGTCCCCCAGTAGAACGAGGGAATCACCCGGGGGAGCACTCTCAAGTACTCCCTCGAGTGAATCCAAAAAGGGTGGGTACTCTGAGCTGCGGTTTGGCGCGTAAGCGCAAACCACAGTCAGGACCCGTTCCCCCGAATGTGACGTATATATATATATAAATAAATATATATATATATATATATATATATATATATAAATATATATATATATATATATATATATATATATATATATATATATATATATATAAATAAATATTTATACTGTATATATTTGTTTATACAAAGTTGTCATCCATGGAGTTGTGTGATATACACAAGGTGGGCTCATCTAGCTAGAAGCAGGTCAGAGATCTTCCATGCATCAATAACTTTTAAACTGACCGTATAAGCAGTTCTCATACGTTTTTATAAAATAGAGCAGAGAAGTGAGGGAGATGATAGATATTTCTCACCTTTGGTGCCCATTAATAGGCTTTTAGAGCGCAAATTAAGCCATTTTGTGCAATTTCAAAATTATAGCGAAGGCCATTTATCGCCTGTTTTACTAAAATCTAAATACTTTGTGCAAAACAGTGTGTGCAACCTATAAAATAGCGTGTACTATTAGTGGGCATGTTGCGTGTGATCTACTAACACTATGTGTGCAATTAAAAAGTGGTGCAAACCACTTTATTTATATGTATATACGTTTATATGTATATGTATATCACCATGGAGATGATCTCATTTACTGCACATACATGTTATCATGCTCCTACTTGTGTTTTGCTATGTTCTCAAACATGCAGGAGACATCTACCAATTTTTTATGGACATCAACAAGCAATCCTGCAGTGCATTTACAATGAAACCGTGTTCATTAGAAAGGGAGGTTGCACATACTCCTCTCAAGACGCACAAATGCATTTTTAAATACGTTTTTTTCATATAAGAATTTGTTTATAATTTATATTCCATGTGAAAATAAAGAATGTCAATAAAAACACTGAAGGACACCAAAACGCATCAATTGAATTAGTTTTAATTTGCCCCTTAAGTCATTCAGCAGATATGAAATCATGAAATGATGTTGCTGAATAAACAATATGTCTAATACTGTATTTTGGTATTTGACCACCCAAAATGTTGACACACACGTAGGACGGAGAATTCTCGTCTGTCTGTGTAGCACAAGCACCCATCTTGCAGCCGTAAAAATGAGTGCATGCAAAACGGGGATGAGTGTTGATAAATCACATTGAGTGTGCTGTATAATATATTTGCGTCTTCTCCTCCCAGTATCGTGGGCGTTTTGATGATCAGCATATGTTCTGCATTTTAACGAAGACAGAGACGCAAAATGGATTGCACACGTTGTTCTGCTCATTTAACAGACGCAATCCACTTGCGTAGATCAGCTTTGCATGTGCTATCAGGTTTGCACATCAGGCCCTTAGTGTTGTAAATATGGATATGAAGTGGAGTAGCGTCGAATAAATCCGAGTTTTCCTCCATTTAAAAGTAGGGGGTAAAATCTCAGTCCAGCCCAGTTAAACTGTATGTAATGTTCCTTATTTATTTTTGTTATTTATGGTTTACTCCCATGTGGTTGCTGCCTGATGTTCACACTCATAGTTAAAACGGCAGTCAAATAAATTGGAAACTGCTTAGAGTGGCGATGTAATCTAGCCTGTGCGACAAGAGTAAAAACATGGCGTAACAGTCCTTGGGAGCTTTACACCTGCATCAATGGGCAAAGCTGTAAAAAGTGGATTACATCATCAGTCAGCATGCACCTGTTCGTACACACACACACACACACACACACACACACACACACACACACACACACACACTTTGGTGGCAGCTAAGCGACGTCTCTGAAATGTAGGGTCAGTCATTAATAGAGTGGACCAGATGGTTTGTCTGTAACACGACTGTGCTGAATAGCCATGGGAGGGATGGATGGAGAAGTAGAAATAGTTGGTAGTGGAGAGGAGAAAAAAGAGGAGTAAGTATAAAATAAGTTAGGAATAGAATGAAAATAAGCTCTCAAAGGGGTTAAGGGGGGCATTGAGACCTGGAGTGGCACTGTGCTTTTAAAAAGTACTTGTCATGCTTGTTTATTTCTGGTGTACATGTTGGGACAAGCAAACGGACCATGGCACGAATGCAGTGGGGGCCAAGAGTGGGAGGAGGAATCACGCCCAAGTTCAACACGGTACAAATGGAGTATGACTTCACCGTTTATGTCCATTAAAAAAAAACAAAAAAAAACAGCAAGTCAAGGATTGTGAGATCATAGTGTTCAGTAGAGGCAGTGTATTCATTGTCAACAGGAGTATTGTGCTATATAATATAATTACTTTTCCTCATTTGTTTGTGGTAGCCTTAGTATTTATTTTATATTTCAATGGCCAGTTGGTATTGATGCAGAGAATGGACTAAATCAGGGATTGGCATATAATTTCAATTCCGTCTTGAAGCGAGTGCAAGAGACTGAACATGTCTGTATTCAAGAGTAATAGGTAGAAGGCGCCTCAGTGAGTGTCATGACAAGCTGGTCCTGTTTTATACACTTTATTTCAGTCACATGAGCTAACTTGGCTAACTTTAGCAACTCTCTCTTGTCCTGATGACTCTTGCGACGTGACCTACGGTGGCCCAGATGGACTACAAGGGAAATCTCACAACACTGAGTCTATGGTCAAACCAAGTTCTAATATGATCCAGTTTAAGAAACTGTTCGAACTCAGGGTGTTTACAAAGTACAAAAAACAAAAAAGAAGAATTTGGACAAACATGTTAAACTTAATTGAAAACTTAGGTTATCTTATTACTCTCATTATGTAAATTGCAACTTATTTAACTACTTTTTAAAATGTTCTTGTAATTAGACCATATTTTCAGTATATTAGATGGAATTGTTACCTTACATGTTTCGACTGTCATCTGCAGTCAGACTGCAGGTAAAAATTCCATCTAACAGTGACGTGCGGTGAGGTTCATGACTGGTGAGGCACTGACTTCGTCACAGTCAGATTTACAAACATGTGAACCCTAAAGAGTATCTTATTCACCATTTGATTGGCAGCAGTTAACGGGTTATGTTTAAAAGCTCATACAAGCATTCTTCCCTGCTTGGCACTCAGCATCAAGGGTTGGAATTGGGGGTTAAATCACCAACAATTATTCCCGGGCGCGGCGCCGCTGCTGCCCACTGCTCCCCTCACATCCCAGGGGGTGAGCAAGGAATGGGTCAAATGCAGAGGACAAATTTCACCACACCTTGTGTGTGTGTGACAATCATTGGTACTTTAACTTAACTTTAACTTTACACATACAAACTGTAGCACACAAAAAAGCACATTTAATAAAAAAAAAACGTTATTATGGTCTTACCTTTACTTATAAGTGCGGGAACAGTGGTGTTGGTGTTGGAGGAGTTGTGAATGAATGAAATATGAAATCCGTGCTGCAGTCTGCAGGTGCACCTAATGTTGTGTCCCTGCAGTCGTTCACGGCTCCTCCGGCGCGAGCAATGTTGT
Source organism: Nerophis lumbriciformis (assembly GCF_033978685.3). Taxonomy (NCBI): domain Eukaryota; kingdom Metazoa; phylum Chordata; class Actinopteri; order Syngnathiformes; family Syngnathidae; genus Nerophis; species Nerophis lumbriciformis. The sequence goes on along the minus strand of NC_084551.2, from coordinate 27,215,726 downwards.
TTTTGCACTTTTTGGCTTCTTGTTAAGTGACTTTTTTTGGGTGGATTCGGTCTTGCACGTGGAGGGTTTGGGTGTGGGCTTTGGTTGGTGTGGCGCTCCCGTCGGGGGGTGCAGTCCGCGGCGGAGGTGCAATAACCGGCACCAGGAGGCGGGGTTACGCGAGCCTCACACAGTGCGTCTTCGCAGCAGTTTTATGATTGCTCAGCACAAGAAATACGTTAGACACATACAGTTGTTGACAAAATACACTGTACATTATATACCTCAGCTAACTACACTATGGAAATGTATAATATAATTCATATAGCAATACGGTCTCACTGCACAGCAGGCCAGCAGTTAGCCGAGTCCGCAATCCATGTTGAGGCACTGAGTGACGTGCCTCAACTGGCTGGTGATCACCGCACCGTCTCTTCTCAGTATTTGAACGGCAAATGTGAAAATTCAGCGATTTTGAATAAAAATAATCTAAAACTGGTGGAAATGGAAAATAACTTTATAGTATAATCACTGGATACATATAACAATTTAATTTTTTTTTTTTCTTTTTACATTTTTTTTCTTTCCATGATGGCAGGTGAGGCGGGGCCTCACCTGCCTCTTGTGACTGCACGTCACTGCCATCTAATATACCGAAAATATGGTCTTATTACCGTATTTTTCGGACTATAAGTCGCAGTTTTTTTTCATAGTTTGGCCGGGCTCCAGTGCGACTTATATATGTTTTTTTCCTTCTTTATTATGCGTTTTCGGCAGGTGCGACTTATACTCCGGTGCGACTTATACTCCGAAAAATACGGTACATATTTTTAGTATATGAATAAGAAGACATAAAGAACCTTTTTCAGCAACTTATTTAACTATTTACTGAGAACGTAATTATTTATGCTGTTAAATTGTGTACAAATTGAGAACAGGAAGTGAAATAAATGTTAGTATTTGCTATGAAATCAAAAAAAGGTAGGAATAAATAAACCCTGCTTCTTCCTACTCCTTTTCGGACATGTTGTAATGAGAAACTGGAAATATGTGATGTGTCATACTGTTGCTATATGCGTGTTCGAAATAAACTCGACCATAATCGTAACCATGGCACACTCAATAACTGTATTGACACCGCATTGATACTGTGTTGGTTAGGGATGGGATTTTATTGCAACAGCTCACAGTTCGATTAGATCCCAATTTTTGAGCTGACGATTTGATTCAGAATTGATTCTTGTTTCAACACGTTTTTGCTATATATTATTAGTTATAAAAATGGTGATAAAACCTTTTTAAAACAGATTACAGATTACAAAGGCTCCTCTTGCTGCTCACATAAGACAGAAAGTAAACGGTACATCGCCAAAAAACATATTTAAAAAGATATATTATAAAAAAATTAGATTTTATTTTTCATCGATAATGAATCGGGATATTGAGAATCGCGATTCCCAGATCGCAGTTCAGAGCCATTTGTGGGCCGTATTTTTTGGCTCTACACCGAACTTCATAGTTTAGTGTAATTGCAGCCCGTGCACTCCGGGCGGCTAATGGTGAAATATATCATGGCAATCTTGAATCCCACTGGAAAGAAGACTAACTGCAATAATGATGCAAACACAAACATTACAGCACAACAAACACACATTGGGCAACACAAAGAGCAACTTCCTGTAAGCAAACGGAAGTGTCTTTGATCATCCTGGGGTACTCCACAGTGTAAAAATATACAATGTTTACACTCAATTTTACCTTTAGAATTATTTAAGCCTACCATAGCTAAGCTGCCAGTAAAAGTACTTAACAAATGTAGTCCCATGCTTAAAATGTGATTCTAAAGTAAATACTTTGTGCGGCCCCACCCTCACCCAGGCTCTACCATCAGCAGGCCCCAGTAAATTGAGTTTGAGACCCCTGATTTAGATGGATGGTGGAGACGAAAAACGATGTGAGTCGCAGCACACCTCTCTTTTGACTTCATTTAGTGCGAGCTGTCACTTGTGATTTGAAAGAAGCGCTTCCTGATGAACACAGTTTGGCGCTTCAGAGTCAACTCATAGAGCAACTGTATCGGTTGCAAGTTATTTTTCTTAAAGTGACACACACGTTTAGCCATTGATCATTCATTGATGCTTCAGTATTGTTTGACCCATCCCTATTATTGAGTGGTATTTGGAATAAAACATTTGAATGAGAACACTTTGATTAGGTCATTTGCCATTTCTGCAAATCTGTAGTGTCTGGTAACCATCTGCCACATGTTTGCACTGCAAGAAAGAAGTCAACGGAGCTTCAGTGCCAATACATTGTTTTGTTTAACAACGCATAAAAAGTCAACCGGTGATGAATACAGGCGATCGCCAAAGGCTGATCTATTAGGCCAGCGGTCCAAGCCAAACGACTAATTAGTGAAGTAAAGAAAACACTGGAGATGGTCCAGCTGTGAGGAGGTCCAGGTGCTTTGTGGTATCTGTAAATTATTGCCTATTGTAGTCTGTGATATATGAGAGAAAGCCGCATGGAGGGCAGAGCAGAAGCAGATGGAAGGAAAATAAGACCACAGGGATGGCGAGAGAGACGAGTGCATGTAGAGAATATAAGGATGTGAATGCTATTAGCTTAGATCTCCATAATCATCCCCAGCTGACCGGAACTTAGCCTTGATAAATTGACTTGCTGAATTGCAACGTGTGTGTGTGTGTGTGTGTGTTTGAATGCAAGACAGAGTTTCGAGTGAGCAGCTGCTGAAGCGAGTGATGTCGGGGGGGCGTAAAAAAAGTGATGGTGAAAGAGATTAGTTGCTCTGGTGGGACAGTGTTTTTAATTTCCCCAGATTGTAATTGGTTAAGGACTCCATTACCCATGAGGCATTGGTGCAGCTGCTGTCAATGTAAAACATCTGGCCAGCTACTGGTAGCACCAGCTCAGAGTGTTGCTACCATTCATCTATGCCAGCGTGCACATGGAAACACATGCAGGCCCGTCCCAAATGCAAACTCTTCCTGTCTAACAGTCATCTTGGGAGACAATAATACTTGACCAGAGGCAACAGGCAGTAAGTGTCAGCTGATGCTTAAGTTGCTGTCAGGGGCCAGGTAGAGCCCGCACATGATTAATGAAGTGGGTGCATAAATAATTGAAGGGATACCATATTGCATTTGGTGGAGTGGGGGTGGAAGGGTTCTCCTTTGGGTTTTTGCTGCCCACTTTCAAGGATTAAAAATGACTAAAATCATGGTCCGTTAATCAAAAAGTTGAGGTTAAAAGATGTCCACATGAATACTAATCTTATGTGCAGTACAACTCTCTTCCACGTCTGCTGCGTACAATTTGACAACATTAATAGGCAAGGCAATTTAGCTTAAATTCAGGAGGCCCGTTCCAACTTTTGTGCAACACTTTGAAGTGGACCTATGATGAATTTCATCTTTTCTTACTTAATAATGCTGTTACAATGTCGGATACTGGTGTTAAACAACGCCAAAGCATCAAATTATAAGGTTCATTTTGGCGTGAGCTTGCACACAGTTTTGGATGCTTCTGTGGGGTTTTGCAGTCTTGCACACAAACTAAAAAACTGTTTAAAAAGGGATCTGTGGGGCAAAATGTACACTAAAGTTCATGTTTTTAATAGCAGGCTTAAGAACCACCTTTTTGATTTGGCTTTTACCTGATATTACAAACCCAGTTTCCATATGAGTTGGGAAATTGTGTTAGATGTAAATATAAACGGAATACAATGATTTGCGAATCCTTTTCAACCCATATTCAGTTGAATATGGGTTATCGGCCATGCTTGTGGGGGCGCTTTTGTGTCAACGCCCTGGTGGCCATGGTCTAATGACCTCCTGGTGCAGATGGCTCCTGTGATAGTGTTTATGCACATGTCTCCTCTGTACTCAGCCATGCAATCATTTGTTCATATAGTTGCATATGTGTGTATGTTATATGTGTGTGTGTGTGTTTGTGTTTGGTATCTGTGTCCGTGCGTGCGTATGTGTTAATGGGGGATATGGGTCACCGGGTTATTGTTTTTAACTTTGTAATTTTTTTTATGTATAAAAAACGCTTTATAAATAAAGTTTGATTGATTGATAAAGCATATCCAAAATGTATTATCTGGACCACAAGGACGTGTTTTAAATGTATATAAATTCTATACCTATTAGTCATAGCACCAGTCATACACTTGCCAAATACAGTATATACTGCATGTATAAAGTGTCAATATGGGGTGTCCAGATTTGTTCATACGACTGTACCTCTGCAAATCTTGTGGAGCCTACCTGTCAAATGTATTCTATAAGGCAGTGTTTTTCAACCACTGTGCCGCGGCACACCAGTGTGCTGTGAGATACAGTCTGGTGTGCCGTGGGAGATTAAAAATATTTTTAGCAAACCAGCAATTATAATCCGCAAATAATGTGTTGTTGTTGAGTGTCTGTACTGTCTAGAGCTCGGCAGAGTAACCATGTAATATACTCTTCCATATCAGTAGGTGGCAGCCGCGAGCTAATTGCTTTGTAGATGTCGGGAACATGGTTTGTGGTGATCACAATATGCAGATGACAGCGGGAGGCAGAGTGAAGGTAAAAAGGTATCTAATGCTTAAACCAAAAATAAACGAAAGGTGAGTGCCCCTAAGAAAAGGCATTGAAGCTTAGGGATGGCTATGCAGAACGAAACTAAAACTGAACTGGCTGCAAAGTAAACAAAAACAGAATGCTGGACGACAGCAAAGACTTACAGCGTGTGGAGCAGACGGCGTCCTAAAAGTACATCCGTACATGACGTGACAATCAACAACAAAATAGAGAACACTACACACAGGAAAACACCAAAAAAGTCCAAATAAGTCAGAGTGTGATGTGGCAGGTGGTGACAGTACACCTACTTTGAGACAAGAGCTATATTGGTGCATGCTTGGTTATGGTTTGAATTTATATCCAACAATTGCGAGAACAACTTTTTACTGTCAATATCAGCTACTGAGTTAATTTGTTTATGTTTTCTGCTAGTGGTGTGCCTACGGATTTTTCCAATGAAAAAAATGTGCCCTGGCTCAAAAATGGTTGAAAAACACTGCTTCAAACTTCTCCGTAATCACCGAACTGAAGATGCAGACACATTCCTAGTGGATATTGTACACCAGGGATGTGACATTATGGAAATTGAATATCTATCAATCAATCAATCAGTCAATCAAAGTTTATTTATACAGCCTTTAATCCCAAATGCCTCAAAGGGCTGCACAAGCCACAACGACATCCTCGGCTCACATCCCACATGATGTTAAAGGTCTTAAGAAACAAAATATGGATGCAACTATGCCTTATCAACCACTCAGGTTTCATCCAACTATGTCATTTTAGAATGGAAAATCAAAAGTGAAGTGAATTATATTTATATAGCACTTTTTCTCAAATGACTCAAAACGCTTTACATTGAGAAACCCATCATTTACATTTGAGCCACCTTTACACAGGTCTGGGTGGCATTGGGAGCAGGGTGGGTTGAATGTCTTGCTCAAGGACACAACAGCAGTGACTAGGATTGCATAAACTGGATTGGAATCTGGAACCCTCAAGTTTCTGCCTGGCCGTTCTACTATCTGAGCCACGCCAACCCCCAAATGTAACATGTTCATATACCACGCTTACAGTTGCACTTTAAATTATTCAGCTCCTCTTATTAAACTACATTAATTTAAACATTTCTCAAAATGTTGATTAATGGCCCCCAAAAAATGTGTCTTTAATATTGGATGTGTTGCGCTATTTAAATAGTTTTGCTGGTTTGCTCCTGTTAAACTTATGTGGGATGTATCATTTTGAGTACAACTCTGTCAGATCTTATCAATTTAACGTGTAATTTGTTATTATGTACAGGATAATTTTTTGCTTTTCCCCTCTTTCTTGGATCGAATGGACATTTTTGATCTTGACAAAACATTGCTACCGCTTAGCTATTAAACATTATCTTTATTGATTTCTCAAGTGATTAATGTTAAGCCTTAGTGGAACACTGTAATGAGGACAATTATTGGTTTCGGAGCACGCTACGTTATTATTTGAAAAAGCTCATCCTCATGCAGATGTCTCAAATCCGCAGCAAAGGTGTCATCACACATGTACTCTGTGTTATTCATCAAATGAGGATGGTTTTAAGTTGTGGGGAGCCTTGTGTGTGTTGCCTTTGCATTGTGTATGTGAGTGGAGCCATCCGTGTATTGTCACTGCCTCTTAGTCACAGCATCTGTCTCTAGTGACAACACCAGATGGATGTAATGGTAACAACTATTGTTCCTCATCACGTTGATGGCAAATGGACAAAAATCACACAGGCTTTGCATTGCCGTGTTGTTGACAGTATCCTAGATCAAGTTCTCTGGCTTAGCGATAACGCACACACATCTATATATGTGTGTGAGTGTGTGTGTGTGTGTGTGTGTGTATATACTGTATGTATGTATATATAGTATATGTGTGTGTATATATACTATATAGTATATGTGTGTGTATATATACTGTATGTATATGTATGTATGTATATGCATATGTGTATATATGTATTGTATGTATGTGTATGTATATGCATATGTGTATATATATGTATATATGTATATGTATATATACATTTATATATGTATATATATATATATATATATGTGTATGTATATAATGTGTATATATTTGTGTGTATATGTATATCTATAACGTGTATATATGTATGTGTGTGTGTAGATATATATGTATATATATATGTGTATATATATATATATATATATATATATATATATATATATATATATATATATGTATATATGTATATTCATGTTCATCCATAGATCTTTAACATGATATATTATCAAATATAAATATAATATGTATAATATATAATATACATATATAATGTAAATATAATATATGTATAATATACATATATAATATAAATCAATACAGTTAATTAGCCTGTTAGGTGGGTAACTATAGGAATTATTTGTGTTTATGTTGCACACGGACATATTTATATAAATAAAAATACACAGTGATTTTTTTAAATTGTGGATTACTGAGTTGTTTAGAGGACGGTCGGCTCGATGAAGTGCGCTGTAGTGGCGGTCGTGACTCGTGAGTTGCGTGTTCACTTCAAACTGACATTAACTCTAATTAGTGTGCATTATTTTGGCAAATAGGAGGAAACATGTTTGTGCTACAAACTATTTTGTGGTGTTGTTTCCTGGTTTGTGATAATTCCATGCTGATGATCATCTACCCGTGCATAGTAGTGACACTAGAACTGAAAGGGATAGCATGTTATAGTTATGACGGTCATCTGGATAAAGAAATACCGTACAGTATCATTAGTCTAGAATCTTAACGGTCTTCTTGGACCGACCCAATTAGGAACCAGTTCCAAAAATACCGGTACACAGTATACATCGTTACACTGCAATCTTTAATTGTTTACATAATTTTGTCATGCATTGCTTAGTTGTGTTATTTTCATACAGTGGTTTTTGTTAGTTTGTATTGTCTGTCAATTTTGAAGTTTACACATAACTCTAAGCCGGTGTGAGTGTGAATCGTTGTAGAAGCTTATGGGAGATTGAGAAATCCTAACCTGCGGTTACATCTTTGTTGGGTTTCGCACACACACATGGACACTCAAAGAGAGATGGGATGAAGGGGTGGCAGAAGTAGGCAGAATGGTTGTAAGGAGAGATGATGAGAGGATTTCTCTCACCTAAGGTGCTCTAGGCAGAAAGAGTGAGAGACACCGACTAAGGGGGAAGGTTGGGTAGAGAGTGAAGAGTGAATAAGTATGAGTTCTCTGCCCCTGTGGGGAAATATAAGGGATAGGAAAGGGGAAGAGGTGAGGCTACCGAGGGATATGCGGAAAGGCAAAGAAAAGATTGAGAGAGACAGGTTTTGAGACTCTGGTGAGCCCCTTGACTCAGGACGCTAGAGGGATTCAGGTGAAAACAAAAGAAAGTGTGAGCTCAATGAACATGGGAAATGATTATAGGATTGGATTGGCCAGAACAGCCTTGGGTGAACAAAAAATGAGAAGGAGATAGAGAGTGGCCATTGGGAAGAAGTGATGGGTGAACATAGGATTCGGGGATGTAAAAAGTCTGACAAAAGGAGTCACAGCAACAGTTCTCTCCTTCTAGAACCTATGGCTTAATATTTTAAATTCACCCTTGTCTTTGCTTATTTACATTATTTTATTTGGTCTTGGTTTGCAACTTGCTTTAAACACCCATCTTTGTGGCTTTTCTGTGTGCAATTTCATGTAGGAAGTTTTCTCCTGGTGGTAAGCCACAATCAGAACCATGTATGGTTAATTTCCAACCAATTCCAATGATCAAGGTTCTGGCACAAGATTTGGAATTGGTTCCCGTACGCTACATGGCTACCAATATGGATGTGCGTGTTATGATCCACTGCCCGGATCATATTCTGTTTACGTTTACAAGTCACTTGTGTTTTCAACACCTCTTGAGTTTGTTTGTTTCTGTTGACATGACTGCAGATTGCGCTCAGCTGCCTCTGGTTAGTGTTCGAGACGCTCACCTGTTGTCCGGGCACTAATCAGAAGGCTATTTAGTCTTTGCCCTGGCCTCACTCGGTCTGGCTTCCTAATTTGCTATTTGCAACAGATGACGACTTTTGTTACTTGCTCTGTACCTGCTAGCTTTCACGCTAGGCTCTTGTTACTTGCTAGCTCCCACTCTAGTCCATTTAGTTTTTTGCCTTAAGTGCTATGAGCACATTTTTCTTTGTTCCTTCTGATTTATTCCTTAAATAAATAATTTTCTTACCTTCACGCTGTGTCTGAAGCCCGTCTGCATTTCTGGGAGAACGAGCCCCGCATTACCATGCGACCCGGTCGTCACAGTGCGGTCAGAGCCTCTTCTGCCATGATGAAATATAAAAAAATGTATGGTAACATCAAACAAATATAGTGGAACCTCGATTTACGAACCTAATTGGTTCTTTACCATGGTCGCCAACCAAAAGATTTGAGTTCCCCATAAGAATCAATGTTAACATGAATAATTGGTTCTAGCCTTGACAAAAGTCCCTATTTTAGTTAAAAAACAGTTTGGAGCCTCTATAATGTATATACACTGTGTGTGTGTGTGTGTGTGTGTGTGTGTGTGTGTATATATATATATATATACACACACACATATATATATATATATATATATATATATATATATATATATATATATATATATATATATATATATATATATATATATATATATACACACACATATATATATATATATATATATATATACATACACACACACACACACACGTTAGGTCAGGAAAAAACACAGAGGAAATATCATCCCAACAAGCCTGTTTCGCAGGTTTCCCTGCTCGTCAGGAGATTTTATTTAAAAATTACCTAAGGATTTTGAATGCTAGACAGCACATCTCTCTCTAATTTTTGCGTATTTCCAGTATGACAGATCTGAAACTATGGTCAGAGTACAGAAGTGTTACTCCAGTGACGTCAATCTACGGAAATTACCAAAGAAATGATATTCAAAATGGCTGACTGAATTTATGGTATTTTGTGATGTTTACACGGTATGTTCACATACTTTGTGGATTGTACATGCAATTGGATTTGGTTTAATAGATACAATGAAGTATATAAAGTCAACTTGTTTTTCCATTCTACTGGTACTTTAAAGCATTTCTGATCACACAAAGTGGTCTAAAAGAGGCTGACACCCTGTGTGTACAGGAAGTGATGTTATTAAAATGGCAGCTCCTGATGGCTTCAAGCAGCATGCAAAATGAATGAATGAATGAAGCCTTCGCCAAGACACGGTCCGCACACAGATGCATATTTGGCCCAATGTAAACGGTCATAAACCAAAAAGGACGCAAATAGAGACGTTCGTGAGTCGAGGTTTTCACTGTAAATGACTGCATACATGAGAACTGTAGCAGCCTTATAAGTGAATAAATAGACAGGTTGACGGTGTTGTCGCATTGTGTCACACTTACTAATTTCCCCTTTTCAGTTGGTTATTCTCTGTTGTAACACATTACAGTTAGACTTATGTTGAAGTGTACAAAATATGTATTCTTTATTTTTACACTTAACATTCAAGCTAGTATAACATAGTCGGTCCTCTCCTCCTCCCTCTGTGTTTGTCCTAGATTTAAATACAGAACATTCTGCATTCCGTCATTTACCATACAGTTCATGAAGAATTGTTGTTTTGACATCTGTCCATCATTCAGAATTGTCCACGGTCTAATTGTGACGCATCAAATAATCAGTCATTTATCTTACCTCGGGTACACCATGACTTTGTACAACCTGTGGTTCCTGTAATATGCAACCTGTATGAATGTTGATCAGAGCACGACAAGTTAAAGTTTAAAGGCCTACTGAAATGCGATTTTCTTATTTAAACGGGGATAGCAGGTCCATTCTATGTCTCACACTTGATCATTTCGCGATATTGCCATATTTTTGCTGAAAGGATTTAGTAGAGAACATCGATGATAAAGTTCGCAACTTTTGGTCGCTGATAAAAAAGCCTTGCCTGTACTGGAAGTAGCAGACGAGTAGCGTGACGTCACAGGTTGTGGAGCTCCTCACATCTGCACATTGTTTACAATCATGGCCACCAGCAGCGAGAGCGATTCGGACCGAGAAAGCGACGATTTCCCCATTCATTTGAGCGAGGATGAAAGATTCGTGGATGAGGAAAGTGAGAGTGAAGGAGCGATTCAGATAGGGAAGATGCTGTGAGAGGCGGGTGGGACCTGATATTCAGCTGGGAATGACTAAAACAGTAAATAAACACAAGACATATATATACTCTATTAGCCACAACACAACCAGGCTTATATTTAATATGTCACAAATGAATCCCGCATAACAAACACCTCCCCCCTCCCGTCCATATAACCCGCCAATACAACTCAAACACCTGCACAACACTCTCAATCCCACAGCCCAAAGTACCGTTCACCTCCCCAAAGTTCATACAGCACATATATTTCCCCAAAGTCCCCAAAGTTACGTACGCGACATGCACATAGCGGCACGCACGTATGGGTAAGCGATCAAATGTTTGGAAGCCGCAGCTGCATGCGTACTCACGGTACCGTGTCTGCGCTTCCAACTCAAAGTCCTCCTGGTAAGAGTCTCTGTTGTCCCAGTTCTCCACAGGCCAATGGTAAAGCTTGACTGTCATCTTCCGGGAATGTAAACAATGAAACACCGGCTGTGTTATCCGGCAAAACAGTCAGGGGGTGCATTCTACGGCGGGGGTGCGTTATCCGGCACAACACCTGCCGCAATACACCGCTTCCCACCTACAGCTTTCTTCTTTGCTGTCTCCATTGTTCATTGAACAAATTGCAAAAGATTCACCAACACAGATGTCCAGAATACTGTGGAATTTTGCGATGAAAACAGACGACTTAATAGCTGGCCACCATGCTGTCCCAAAATGTCCTCTACAATCCGCGCAGACGTCATCATACCGAGACGTTTTCAGCAGGATATTTCGCGCGAAATTTAAAATTGCACTTTAGTAAGCTAACCCGGCCGTATTGGCATGTGTTGCAATGTTAAGATTTCATCGTTGATACATAAACTATCAGACTGCGTGGTCGGTAGTAGTGGGTTTCACTAGGCCTTTAAAACAATGTCAGTGCCTCACTTAGTATGAGCCTCACCTCATGTTAATTGACATGAGGCACCTTTATCTATGATTGACTTTTTGACATGAGTACTTATCCTCTCATGTCAAATGTTGTCTTTCTTTCATTTAGCTTGCCAACGTTCAGCATCATTCACGGTGCGAGCCGTCTTTGTCTGCTGGATGACACTTGCAGTGGATCTTTTATCCTGTCTTCGTCCAGCTTTCTGCGTCTATCTTGAAGCTGAAACTCTAATGATTTATGGAAGCAGAGGGACCTGTAGTTTGTCTGCTCCCTATGTACAGAACTGGCCTGAGGACACTGGATCCAGTGCTTTACATATCTGCACTGATAAGAATAGAGCCAGAGAAAGAATGGCAATGGTTAAAAAGTCCCTTTTAGCTGTAGTGGCATAGACATACATCCTTTCCTGCTCACAGCCAGACGTGGCCTAATCAGCGAGCTAATTACGTCTCTGTGTAATGTGCGTCAGCTTCATGTAACTGATTGCATTAACAACTGCCACATATCAAACAGTCACGTCTCCCGCATGTGCGTCTTATATCGCATTATGGGATTGCAAAGGTTAAGGACGGTTTTTGGGCACAGATTAAAGCGAGAAATATTCTCCGATACGGCTGGTGGCAAAGAAAATGTCCTGTCTTCTGCTCTCTTTTGTGTCTGTGTTCATTTTATATTTGACAAATTTAATGAATCCCCGTCGGCATTGCTCTTAGCCATAATGACCTTTACCCATCTGCTGAAGTTACCCCGTAAGTTAATAAGTCAAGATGTATCGCATGTCTCATATCTTTACACCATATGTCATGTTTTTATCTAAAAGTCGACTGAGCGAATTTGACAGGTCCTGAACTAGCACTATGTCCAAGCCAGTGTTCTTGGGCCATAATCAAGTTAACTATCAATCAGATGTTTTTGTTGATATTTCAGCATACTTTATTTACCTTTCCTTTCCATGTATCTTTTTTTTTTTTATTACTCGCAGAAGAAACAACGGACAAAAGAACTGTCTCAACTCTTTCACTCCTACAACCCATATGACCACAAGGTAAGACTTTTTTTTTGTTGCTGTTTTCAAAACTGTTCCGATGTTCTTTGGTCTTTGTTTCCCCCTTTTTCTTCATCAACATGTTGTCTTCCTTAATGGGCCACATAAGAACCCTATACTTGACATTGAATCATGTCTGTCATCACTCTTGTCTTGAGTATTGTGGTACTTTTGTTGTGCACTTCTGAGGGTCATCTCTTCTCAGCAATATTGCGGATACGAGTGTGTTAAGTGTTGGTTCCTGATTGCAATGGGACCCCTGAAACAGATGTTGACAGCAAATTTTTTTTTTTTTTTGAGGAGGATGTTCAAGATTTAACTACAGTATACAGTATATTGATGGATACTAGTGTTGTCCCGATACCAATATTTTGGTACCGCTACCGGTACCAAAATTATTTCGATATTTTTTGATAATTTTCTAAATGAAGGGGACCACAAAAAATTGCATTATTGGCTTCATATTAACAAGTAATCCATCCATCCATTTTCTACCACTTGACCCTTTTGGTGTCACGGGGGGTGCTGAAGCCTATCTCAGCTGCATTTGGGCGGAAGGCGGGGTACACCCTGGACAAGTCACCACCTCATCGCAGGGTCAACACAGATAGACAGACAACATCCACACTCACATTCACACACTAGGGCCAATTAAGTGTTGCCAATCAAACATAATATCAATTTGAAAAAAACGAAAGATGATGTTGTGATGCCAAAAAATATTGACGTGATGATAGTAGTATCGACTAGATACGCTACTGTATTTGGTATCATTACAGTGGATGTTAAGTGTAGATCCACCAATGGCGTTTGTTTACATTTTGACGCCGGAGAGCTACGGTGTGTAGTGAAGCATGTTAAACTATTCCTCGTCCTGCAGGGATGATACTTGTAAGAAACTTACTTTATTTGTTGCCATGGAGGCGAGGATTAGTCTTTTAGAAGTAGCTAAAACACTGCCGACTGCGGCAGGACTTTAGCCGCTAGCTAGCTAGCCATGTCTTAAAGCACCTCTTCCGGTGGGCATTTCAGTGTTATAACTTCAGATTTATCGTTAGTTTTCAAGCCAAAATATGTCCGTTTTCCCTTTTCTGTCTACACACTGTGTCTGTTTGTAAGTACTTTGTGATTGTGCGCTACCAAACATGCTCGTCGGCTCGTAAACCAGCAATGACACGATGTGAGGACGGACGGGGGGGCGACTGGTACTTTTTAGAGGCGGTATAGTACCGTATATGATTCATTAGTATCACAGTACTATACTAATACCGGTATGCCGTACAACCCTAATGGATACCCATTGAATTCAATGATACCAACAGTTTGGCGTACAAGGAAACAAGCACCAGTGAGTGAATACTGCGCAAATATTGGTCATTAATACTATCTTAGAATAATTTTTGTTTGTAACACAAGTCAGATATTTGAGGTAGAACCTCGCTTGCTGCACCTATTAGGGACAAGTACCTCCTGTAGTTCGCTACTTTTATAGATACTAATCGAATTCGGTCTATACTACCCAGAACTGATTCATGTGAAATCTAATGGTGTCATAACAAGCTAGAAGTAGCGACGCCTTTCCCAGCAGCGTGTCGGAAACGCTGCTGCTTTTTCAACCGATAGCGATTCCTGTAGTTTAGCTGTTTTTAGACCCATGTAGAGACGTATCGTCCATAAAAGCTACAAGCTACAAAGTGAGAAGATGGACTTCAAATCCATCCATCCATCACTGCTTGTACCACCCGGGGGGTTTGGGACAAAAAAATACGGAGAGACTTCACGATGATTGGTTGGTTTACATATGAGAATATCCATGATGGGTCAGGATTGGCTATGATTAGGGTAAAACATTACAGCAGGCCAATCAGAGGCAAGCGAGGACGGGTCATGACACTTTAAAAACAGGAAGCAAAATCAAAACACATTGCTCGCAGCAGTGTCAGAAACTACATGGGGCGAGGGTCTTGTTTAAATATATATTCTTTCCAGGGTGCATTAATAGGCCATTGACCGATACTTTCATTTCATTGACATTCATTTTTAACATATAAACATTCAGGTTTTTTTTTTTTTGCTAACTTGACAATACACAGCGGTGTGAGCAAACCACTCAGGGAGAGAGAAGCCAGAGGTGGGACCAAGTCATTGTTTTGCAAGTCACAAGTAAGTCTCAAGTCTTTGCCCTCAAGTCCGAGTCAAGTCCCGAGTCAAGACAGGCAAGCCCCGAGTCAAGTCCAAAGTCAAGACTGGAAAGTCTCAAGTCAAGTCCTAAGTCCTGCATTTTGAGTTTCGAGTCCTTTCAAGTCCTTTTAACCACAGACTAATATATTAACACAGATTGTGTATGCTTTTCAAACGCTGTATTTATTTATTAAAACAAGTGCATTTTAAATTGCAGGAAAGAAAATTGTGCTGACATTGCACTTTATAATAGCACTATTAACCAGTCATTTTAAACATGAACTCATTCCTTTACAGAACAAACACATTGAAAAATAAAGTGCAAATGTACTTATTTGTACAAAAGTGTTAACATTGAAAAAACATGACATATACGTGAACATAACAAAAAAGTTGTACTTTTTATATGTCAGGGCCCTATGCTGCATTGCATTTGCAAAAGACCAAATTAGCCAAGAGTCTGTCAGTCATTTGTGCACGATGGGGGCGTAGTATGATGCCACCATGGCTGAAAACTCGCTCCACTGGAGCACTGGAGGCAGGCACTGCCAAGACTCTCATGGCCACTCGGAACAGTGAAGGAAGAGTCTTCATGTTCAATGCCCAGAACAAAAGGGGGGAGAGAGTTGTTTTGGGTTGGTGCACTACTTGTAAGTGTATCTTGTGTTTTTTATGTTGATTTAATTAAAAAAAGAAAAGAAAAAAAAATTATTTCTTGTGCGGCCCGATACCAATCGATCCACGGACCAGTACCGGGCCGCGGGCCGGTGGTTGGGGACCACTGAGGTAAACAACCAACAGTATGTCAGAAAGTTAGCTAAAACGGTACACATATTCATAATATAGTATACATTTTAACTGACCTTTATTTTACTATTTTTGTCTTTTTTTAGGTGGCTAAAATACTTGGTGCTGCTGACCGCCGTCTAACGTTACGTGTGATGTATTGACTAACGTAACCCTGCTTAAAAAAAATCACTGAACAAAAAGTATGAATAAGGTAGTGAACTGCAACAGATTCCCGTGTTTGCAATAACGTTATAACGTTAGCAGTGAGTTTACAGCCTCACTGATTTAACTACACAGCAAATAAAAGTCACGTTACTTAGCCAATAAACGTTATCTTACATTCAAAACTTACCGTTCTTTGTGCAACTTCAAATGCCGGACGAAGTTGGAAGTTGTTGCCTCTCCATCAGTAATTTTCGAACCGCATGTGTTGCATACTGCAAACCGTTTTGTGTTGACCACCTCGTAATTTTTATACCCAAACAAAATTATTTTAGGTATCATTTTTTGTTCACTGGCGTGTGGTTTGGACATGTCTTCTTCGTTGGTTGTCTTGCAATTTGATTGGATGAATGCTGTGTGATGAAAACAAAGTAGATCTAATTTGATTGGCCGTTGTACTGAGACCACACCAGCTGACACACGCAACGCTGATAGACAAGTACACAATAAAAAATACGGCGCGCTCCCGAATAACTTTTTCATCTTTGGGTTTTGGGGAAAGTAGCAAGTCATGTCAAGTCATGTCAATTCAAAAGGCTCAAGTCCAAGTGAAGTCACAAGTCATTGATGTTAAAGTCTAAGTCGAGTTGCAAGTCTTTTTACATTTTGTCAAGTCGAGTCTAAAGTCATCAAATTCATGACTCGAGTCTGACTCGAGTCCAAGTCATGTGACTCGAGTCCACACCTCTGAGAGAAGCTATGGGAAAGTGTTAATTCCGATTATCACATGCTGCTTAGTTAACATGGGTGTAAAAGTTACATAGGATTCTAGTCCTGGCACACAAATATGTTTACTTTTATTGAGTACAGTTCATGTAAATATATAGTTTGTTAATGTCTGTTTTGTGAGACAAATGTTTTGCACTTCATATTTTGCCACTGTGGCTTTTGTTGAAACAGCAATTTAAAAGTCCCGCCAATAGAGAGTATATGTATTTTGGTGTTTATTTAATATTATTTAACTGCCTTTAATTAGGGACCGAGTCCCTTTGGGACAGAGGACCCTATTGTATTTCTAGCGTTTTATTATTATACCGCCGCCTCTTTGAGCTGTAATTTGACCCCCTTAACATGCTTCAAAACTCATCAATTTGGACACACACATCAAGACTGGTGAAAATTGTGATCTAATCAAAAAACCAAACCCCAAAACTCAAAATTGCGCTCTATCGCCCGCTAGGAAGAAAACACAGACAAAACTGCCTGTAACTCCCAGTAGGAATGTCGTAGAGACATGAAACAAAAACCTCTATGTAGGTCTCACTTAGACCTACATTTCATACACAAATCAACAGGAAGTTTGCAATTCCCCCTTCAAAACGAAAGTTGTGTAAAAACAGTCACCTTTTTTCAAACATTATCTCCTCTGAGCGCGTTTGTCGTGTCGGCTTCAAATTAGCACAGGAGAGAGATTGAACCTTTCTGATTAAAAGTTAATGAAAGAATTTTAATTACTGCTCCGGTTTGGATGTTATTAGCCCTCAAATTCGGTCCCGTCCATCGCTGCTTGCAGCTTTAATTTAATTTGTTTCCAGTGTTTTGCCCCCACATTTTGAACATGGTACCGCAATTTTGCAAGTTAAAATCATTCATTAAAGTTTTAAATGTTGAAATGGCCGATGAACGGCATGTTTCCACTTTGTGTTTATTTTAATAAACAATCCAACTGAGCATGTACTCTCTGCCTATTTGTTTTGTGGAAAGTTGTACATTAAAGTTGAGATATATATGTATGTATATATATATATATATATATATATATATATATATATATATATATATATATATATATATATATATATATATAGTGTTACTGTTACAAGCAACTTTTGCCATGTAGCTTGTAGTGTAGCTTGCTACAAATCTGTGGGGATAGCTTCACCTGTAGCTCTGCTACATTTAAAAGTTAAAGTTAAAGTACCAATGATTGTCACACACACTCGGTGTGGTGAAATTATTCTCTGCATTTGACCCATCACCCTTGATCACCCCCTGGGAGGTAAGGGGAGCAGTGAGCAGCAGCGGTGGCCATGCCCGGGAATCATTTTTGGTGATGTAACCCCCAATTACAACCCTTGATGCTGAGTGCCAAGCAGAGAGGTAATGGGTCCCATTTTTATAGTCTTTGGTATGATTCGGCCGGGGTTTGAACTCACAACCTACTGATCCCAGGACGGACACTCTAACCACAATCAAGAGTAACTAGTAGCATAGTCTACTACATTTTCCAATTGGTTTGCCCATCACTGCATATTTCTATACCTTGTCTGATTGCAAACCCGGCACCAGCTCAAGCACTTGGTTGATAAACAAGCAGTCACTAGTCGACTCAGCTGAACTGCCTCTAGGTAATGTTGCAATTTTGCATGCCAGCAGCCCAGGAAAAGGCGTTCAAAAGTACAGCAAGGCTTTACTTTTTAAAATGCGCTAGCTCGATGCTAATCTACATTGGATTATCTTTAGACTTGCTAAAGATTTAGCATTAGTGATTTTAGATTATTTCAACACCTCCAAATTTGGTAATGAAAACTACAATGGAGATGCATGTTACAATCAAACAGCTGGTGTGTAATAACTACAATACTTACAGTATAAACACTTTGAAGAGCTCAACAAAAGAAAAGACTGGCACATTCAACTTAATGACAAAGACTATTTCCTGGCAAGGGAAACACCGTAGTCTTTACACTGCTGCCATCTAATGTCTTGGAATTGCAATTGCGTGTACATAATACCATGCAGTACAGTATTTGCCAATACACATACGTATAATAAATCTAAATAGCTGAACAGCACAGCTTAGTGTTAAATGTTCAGTTAAAACATTTAGTTCGATACCGTTGAGCACCAGGACTGTATTGATTCAAATGTGAAAGGTAACCATCCCAAGCACCTGTCCAATGAGGCAATACTGCACAGCCCACCATTTTCCAATAGAAAACATGGAAATTAAATTTGAATTCAAACTGTTATCATCTTGAAACCTTTATTAAAATACTAACATTTTTAGCAAAGAAATTGACCGGTGAAGACTCACAATCATTCAGTTGTGTACTCACTTTAATGATCCATGTCATGTAGTAGAGTCACGTAAGAAGAGAAGATGACTAAAGGTGGGGGGACCCGCATTCAAAATGCATGCATCACACATTTTTGCCATTCTTGTAACTGTGAAAAAAATCCTTTTAATGAGTAAATGTTGAAACCGCACATTTCATACTTACTACAGAAGCACATGTTTGATTGCTATGCTTTCCAATTGCTATGATGCAATGAGATATTGATCTTGTTCCTCTCTACCATCACTGGTACCCTTCCCTGGTGGCTTCACAAAAAGCCAAAGCAAAGCACACTAACCTAAGGGCTCTCAAAATACACTGAATTCTCACAAGTTTTAATCAATTTGTACTACTTAATAGTTATTCCAACCTGTGGTGGATTCAGTCATAGGCGCCGATCTACATTTCTGCCAGTGGGTGCTCGGACGGGCGGTAAATCTGACGCTACTTTTCTTAGCATGCGCGGTTCTTGCTTGGTGGTGAGAAATAATTTGCCATCAATCCCACGTGGGTGCTCGGCATTGTCCGTGGGTGCTCGGGCCTCGAAGCACGCACGAGATCGGCGCTTATGCATTCAGTTGCTTGCTCATAATTTGGAAGGACACACCTGTTTTAGGTCCTACACTTGACATTGCATGGCAGAGCACACATCAAGAATGAAGTCTAAGGAATTGTCTTTAGACCTATAGGATAGGATGGTCCTGAGGCACAAATCTGGAGAAGGGTGCAGAAAAATATGTGCTGCTTTGAAGGTTCCAATGAGCACAGTGGACTCCATCATCCGTAAAAGGAAAAAGTTTGTAACGACCAGGACTCCTCCTAGAGCTGGATTAGAGCTGCAACATTGCTCTGTGGAGAGAGAAGAATCTTCCACAAGGACAACCATCTCTGCAGCAAACCACCACCAATCAGGTAGTGGCCAGACGGAAACCGTTCCTTTGTAAAAGTTTGCCAAAATGCACTTAAAAGGCTCCCAGATCATTAGAAACAAAATTCTCTGGTCTGATGAGACAAAGATTAAACTCTTTGGTTTGAATGCCAGGCGTCATGTTTGGAGGAAACCATGCACTGCTCAATGTACAGAGACGTCCTGGATGAAAACCTGCTCCAGAGCGCTCTTGAACTCAGACTGGGGTGACACTTTATCTTTCAGCAGGACAACGACCCTAAGCACACAGCCAAGATATCAAAGGAATGGCTTCAGGACAATTCTGTAAATGTCTTTGAGTGGCCCAGCAAGCTTGTGGCATTGTGTTTAAAAAACAAACAAACGTGTGTCTGTCATTGCTGCCAAATGTGCATCAACAAAGTGTTGGGCAAAGGCTGTTAATACTATATGTACATGTGATGTACTTGTATTTTATTTTTAATACATTTGCAAAAAAAAATTCTAAAAAAAATTTTTTTTGCATTGTCATTATGGGATGGATATGTGTGTAGAATTTTGAGGACAAAAATTAATTTATAAAATTTTGGAATAAGACTGTAACATAACATGCGGGAAAAGTGAAGCGATGTGAATACTTTCCGGATGGACTGTAGTTTTCAAAATGAATTCAAATTCATGGAATTGAAATGGAATTTGAAAGACATTCTCAAATTTTGGGGGGGAATTGTTCGCAAGCCTGCTATTCACACATGAACTGATTGGCAACAAGCACATGCTTGAATTTTTTTCCATGTTTGCTGGTTGCTGCAACTTGTAAGTACGCTGTTTTGATTCACATTTCTTGATAATAGGCAAGATTGAAGCCTTTTATTGAGGTATTGACTTTAGTGCAGTCTGGGATTGAGGGATTCTCCTTTGTAGTGCATTTGAGAGCCAAAATGATTGTGTACACTGTTGGGATGAATGGCACGTGGGCAATGCACCATTGATGTTGGACCTGGGCATAGCCTAAACATTACCACCAATAGGTTCCATTGATGATGTCTTTTTTCTATCCTGATCTTGATCTATGTGTGGGATTCAAAATGAAGAAGACATTTTCAAAAGTAAATCCTCTGTGTGCAGACAGAATCAAAACACCACAAGACAGTATTACACACACACAAATAGGTATAGTTAAAAAATGTGCGGATCAGAAATACACTACATACAGTACACTGTCGTAATTCAACTTATCATTCATCTCAATTTGTTCCACAACCAAGCTCGTAACAATGGCCATTGAAATGAATTTATAAAAAAATAACCAGTGCTTAGCCCTATCAAAGCACTACACTTTTAACATCCAACATGACTTTTAAAAAGATAACAAATCGATAATACATTTTGTTTGAAGAAACAACACAATAGCATGTACTACAATCAACTACAGTCGTTTTATGAAATAATGTAATAATATTGTTCAGTGTTCAGCTGTACCGTCAGTCGTGTAACAATAACTGAGTTGCAATCACGTGACCTCGAGGCACTTCCAGATTTCAAGCGATGGTCTAGAGTCCCATTAGGCTGCAGTTTATTTACCTGAATCAGTGCAGATTTAGGTGTATGTTGAAAGGTTTAGAGGTAAACACCAAAGCGATTCTGAAAAAATATTTTAAATGGGAATATTTATTAAAAATATTTAAACCATTTATCATTACCAAGAGGTTACCACATGGTCTTTAGAGAAGAAAAGATTAGAGGCACATTATTTCTTTACATCCGGAGGGCTCCACAAATTAAGCATTAATCCGTGACAGACAAAGTTGGATTTATTCATGCATCATTAAGTAACTTATTTGATTGACATAACGAGTGCCGTGCTGCTGTGATCGTGACGCTAACTGCTGACTGCAGTTGATTTCCTGCTACAAATATTAGTCTTATCTACAATTCATTTCTGCAGTTGTTTTTATGGTGTGAAGTTCCTATTTTGTCTCATTATTCAGCTATAGATGTCCCTGTTGTTCTACAATGTTTGCTGGCGATATTAAGATTCAGTATATGCTGTTGAGCCTACGAGAGATTGATTCATCTACTTTATTAATACTATTAAGGATTTTTTCTTGATGCTGAAAAATATCACCAAATACGCCATAACGTGGTCACCCGTGTCAAATAAAGCACTTGTCTTTCCTGCACAACAACTAAACTGTTAGTTTCTTTTATGAAAATCGAGAAAGAAAATACGGTGGATTGGACCAACAATCACAATGTTTATTACAAGACGTTAGTTTATTTGCACAAGCAGGTCTTTATAGTTATATTTAGGCATAGCAACCACAAAAGAACACAAACTGATGTGATCTATTGTCCTTTCCGTACGTTTATTTCTGCTCTCAAACACTACTAATAAAGTAGAAAATAAACTTTATTGCATCACAGAAAGTTTCTCAAACAAATAAAATGTTCAAACAAACATTTTACAAAGTGATCGCTGCAGAGGAAGATGATGAAAGTGATATATTTTAAAGAGCCATTTCCTTTGATGATTTGTTTTTCCTTTGACTATATTACCTTTATGAAGCACTTCTTCCTAGACCCTATGACAGCTTTTTCCTATCTCTTTATTTGAACGATTGGAACACCCAAGAACAGAAAAGCAATCAGGCATTTTCTGCTCATACTTTACACTAACTCTCACTTGTTTTAATGCTACGCTCAAGCTGCTTGACCAACGTGCGAATTAAGCCGCGAAAAAGAAAAACGGAAGTGACGTCATATGCAACACTCCTATAGAAAATGTTATTAGTAGCTGTTTTGCACACGGACGTCTTCGAATGACAGACAAGAAGTCAGAGCTGGCCACAAGCTGTGTTTGTGTACCAAACATAATGCTTGATCGTCCAGTTTGATCAGTCAGGATGGACAGAACTAACTCGAACACATCAAACCCACCATTTGCAGCATTTCAAAATTTTCATGGATAAATGTCCGTCTTTTTGGAGGCTGTGTGATGCGGGGCCGGCTGATAACCGGTAGGACATGATTTTAATGGGTGGTTTCTCTGATTTGGTCATCTGGTTCTTCTCCTTTGCGCTGACTTTCTCAGTTGCGGTGGTTAGAGGGCAGGATTTTGTCGATCTCTGGCTGTGGACAATTATTACTTCAGCCGGCGGCGGAGAGGCTTATAGATAGACATTATGATTGTTACGATCAGCTGAGGACCCCAAAGCAGAGACTGACTGGAGAAGTTATATAACAAGGTGTAATAACAAAAAGCATGCATGCAACTTCTAGTACTTACAGAAGTTCCCAAGAAATAACAAGGCCAAAAATGATCTATGCATGGGAACAACAAAGAACAGGACACGCGATGCAGGAGGAGAGTTTATAGGCATGAGTACAATCTGGTAAAGAGTAGCAAGGTTACGAAGGCATAATGAAAACTGCTTGCAGGTGTGGTCCACTGGTTCCGCCCCAAAACGCCAAATAGAGGTGCTGCTGCATAAAACAGACATGCGGTGGCAGAACAGCACAGACAACATAACAATCATGGTCTGAACACGTTTGTTTGATTTTCATCCTAAAAGTATCAAATAAAATAAAGTCAGAGAAATAGAAATAAAGTGGTTCCATATGTGGATGCGAGTGAGGAAAGTATCACATAAATCATGTGTAAAGTCATCCTATATTTATTTAAATTGTTAAAAAAAAAAAAAAAAGAATAAATAACATGTTAATGGACTGACAAATTTAACTGAAAATCCTACCCAATTCCTCGAATACATGATGAAAATGTAGTATTTGTTTGGTTACTTTTTCTACATACGTGTTACCGTATTTGTGTAGGTTTTATTCATTTCTGGACATTGTTGAGATGTGCAAAATAATCCCTGTGCATTTTGATATGATCTAAGGGTAGAAGATCTAATGTCAAGCCTGAGTTCTCCCATATCTACTAAGATTCTCTTGTCCTTGCTCCTGTCCATTGGCTGAGGAATTGCTGAGGCAAATCAGCTTTTATTAAGCCGACATAGCCGTTAGATATAAATAAATGAAGTCTGATAATGTCCTTCATTTTGCATTAAACTCCCATTGGGGTCTGGCCTTTGCACAATTTACTGTATATAAGGACACTGTGTGTTTACATCAGAGCACATGTAACAGAGAGCATGCATGTACATAAAGGGTAGGGATAAATTGGTGTGTTTACGGCCATTACTGCTAATATGCATTTGGCCACGGAGGAAAAGGTCATTAATAAAGACTGAGTTGCGGAGGGGCTGTTGTGTGTGTGATGCTTTATTGTCTAAAAGCTCCAGGCTACCGACCAAATGAAACAATGTTTTCAATGAACTAATTGTTGTTTTATTACCAGGATTGTGTCTTAACCTCCCATGGCTAATGCGGAATTATGTCGGAAGCAAATGTCGTTTTTCAATATTGACACTGAATGGGATTAAAGAAATATTAGCTTGATTCTTTCTTTATTGGCCTCTCCGTCTTCATGTCATTTAGTTGATTTTGGTTTCGGGGTTGTACATCTAAATATGACCGTAAGGTATACACTTTGTTTATATACATACAGTACAGTGTTAAACCCCCCCCCCCCGGTGTGTGTTTTAGGAGTCACATTGTGAGTGTGTGTGCCTCCGTGTGTGTTTGTAATGATTAATGTGAAGTATCCTGTAGCCAGATGGTGCTGAACAAGGCCCATCCATCAGCAATGAAAAGACCAGTGGGCAGAAACCTGGCAGAGCACTTTGTCTAGGGCCAGTGCCCTGCATCAAGCACACACTCCCTCTTAGACACTGCAAACTCTAAGCCATGCACCACATCAAAATAGTTTTTGAATAAAGATTATTTAAGGTTTTTTTTTTTTTTTTTTCAGAGACTCCATATCAGAGGTCTATGCCAGGTGTGTCCAAAATTAACCCACAGTTTTTTTTGTTTTTTTTACTGACATTCGACAATCATTATTAGTGTTATGTGTATTTTCTACCTCAATAACAAGTATTTGCTTTGTCACCTACAGTATAATGCAAAATATATCATAGCAATGTTTTTTTTTTCAAATAGCTTACTTAGCATGTACTGATGTACATTGAATAGGTTTTAGCATCTATAATGTACAAAATGTATCAAAGTGGCCCCCGCATTTATTCCTTTTTCAGTATGCCATAAGAAAAAAGTTTGGACACCCCTGGTCTATGCAAAAAAAAATAACATTTAATAACATAGGAAACATTTAAAAAATAGTGCAAAGCTTTTAATAAAGGTGTGTTTGGGTTACTGGCATCATATTTGTCCCGTGTCTGTTTAAATTAAACGGATAGCAGCTTTATGATTCTGAGTAAAGTTTCCTGGATCAATACTCATATCTGCCCCCCTTTCCAGATTCTCAGCAACATTTAAAGGCTCGTGTGCTACTCCTCTACAAAGTTTTGTGGGGAAATAGTTTTTGTAGTTTTTTGCGTAATCCTGCTAACTTTATTAGTACTACAGTGGTATCTCAATTTAAGAGTGCCCCAACTTAATGAGTATTTTGAGATAAGAGCAGTCCCTCATTAAATTATGTTTTCAGTTACAGGCAAAACTGTGAGTTACAAACATCCACGTCATTAGTTGGTGTAGAAAATGCCACAGTGGACCCAGCAAGATCCGACCAAAACATTTGGTCTTGCTCGGGAGCATTAATTTATAGCTATAGATTATATAAAGTGACTGTGAAGGAGGACAGTGCTGAGAAGAAAACGTGGATGATATTTATTAAGTAAAAAAAATAAATGACCGTCTGCACCATACTAAGGGTAGAATTAGTCTAACGCCTTCCAGCGATATTAAAATGATATCAAAGCGGTGGACATGTATCCATGAAAATATGGAAAAGCTGCTGATGTTGTTTTTGACGTAGAAGCAGCTGGAAGCAGATACCGTAAAAGTCCACTCTCCAATGTAAATGCTGTACATTATTACATTACTTCATAGAGTTGTTAGTCATTGAATACACTATGTCTTATCTAAAAGTTTGTTTTTGTAAAAAAAAGGTTACATGTTAAAATTGGGCAGTTTTGGTAGGGCCAAGCATCATCCATCCATCCATCCATCCATCCATTCATTTTCTACCGCTTGTCCCTTTTGGGGTCGCGGGGGGTGCTGGAGCCTATCTCAGCTGCATTGGGGCGGAAGGCAGTGTACACCTTGGACAAGTCGCCACCTCATCACAGGGCCAAGCACCAACTAAATTGATTTCAAATAATTTAAATGGGAGACTTTGATTTGAGATATAAGTGTTTTGAGTTAAAAGCGCCATCACAGAACCAATTAAGCTTGTAAATTGAGGCACTACTGTGTTCACTAATGGTCACCTAAGACTATTTCACAATGCTGTGCCTTTCTTCACATCCATATTCAATATACTGTAGATATTTATGATCACTTCTGGTTAAAGCTGTGGTTGATGTGCTTACGGATGCTTGCTTTTTTCCCTAATGTGGTTTAGCTTACAATTGAAAGGTTTTACCTGTAGACCTCTGTGCTGTGATCACGTTCCTAGTAATTAAAGGTTTTTTTTTTTTTTACTTTATCATTGAGATTATCAAGGGAATAGTCAACCACTAGGGAGGTTATTATGCTTTTGTTTTTCTAGGCTCCTGAGAATATGTTTTTTGGTAAGCACTGCAGGTGTGTTTATGCGTATGAATTGTGTAAATACCCAGTACACATTTCGGACATCTCTGCATCTTTAGGTTTTTGTCCTTGCAGGGTTGGCCCTGCCAGGGCAAAGTTGTGAGACTCATGCCCAGGTGTGCGTGCACGCATTCAGCTGGTTCTTGCAGAGTTTACAGTGCCCCTTGCCCCCGTCACCCTGCGCTGTCATAATCTCCCGAGAAAACACACACGCCCACATCCATTCACCATGCTGTGTGCATAGGCCTGAATGACACGAGTGACAGTTTCCCCTACAGCAAGAGAGAGGGGACAAGCTGTCAACATGGACCGCTGCACCTGCTCAGCCCCCACTGTGTGTGTGAGGGTGGGGGGTGGACAATATAAAAAATGCAGGTTCAAGATGAAAAGACGAGAGGTAGAGGCATTTAAATGTGTGGTTGATAATAAAAGACCAATAAGAGAAAATGAAATAGAACCTAATTGCACACAATAAATGCCCTATGTCCCCTTTCTGGTCTTGTGAAATCCCTCCTCGCCTCATGAACGTTGACGTAATTATCATTTGTCACTGAGAAAGGGGGGAAAAAATGGAAGAAGTTAATTAGTCGAACAAGTCTCTCTCTCCTAGACAGATCTCTTTTAATATTTTCCAACAATTAGCATTATGTTTTCCCCTCCTTTGGGGTTGCTAATTACGTTTAGGTGCTGAGGGATTTTTCCAAGCCGCTGCTTAACGTTGTTGCGGAAAGCTAACCTGCATCTTTGTCCAACTTGCCATTTCATTTTTCTCGTTAATTAATTTACTATTTGGGTAGACAAAGGGGGACAATTGAAAGAGACAATGCAAAAGTGATTTGTTTTCTTGCTTTGTTCTATTTGCTTGTTTATCTCATTCTGTGTTATCTTTAATATGTTGCCATGGCTTCACTATCTTGCTGTTATTTGTGTGGTAACTGAAATATCAGGCTTTCTTTTTAACTCTGAAGTCCAAGATATGCTTATTATTAGTTCAGTTCAGTTTAATTAAAATCAGATGTGCGACTTGGCGACTTTATTAAACATTTTAAGATGACCGAGTCACATCAGACACGGCCTGGTTGTAAAACTGACACATTCTTCCTTGGCTTTACTTAGCAAAGATACCTTTAATAACTTACTCTACAGGGTACTGTTGCACCTCCTGTTTGATCAAAGGCTACACAAATGCAACCTGACTTGTTGGTGTGTGTTCTTGTGAATGCATGTGTGTTTGTGTGCACTGATATTCCGCCCACATTGCAGCTTTGGCAAAGACATCCTTGTCTCTTCTTTTACTGTTGCACAGCAGAGTTCCACAGACATGTATACTTGTTCTCAATCTGTCAAAGTTAGACAACAGGGGTTTATGAAATACACATGCACATTCTGTATATGGCCCTGCTAATGTTCCACGAGGGCCCGGCCTTCATTTGGAACCAGTTTTCTGAACAACAGTGGGAGGCGTACCTGCAATCAACATCTGGGTTATGAAGGTCAAAACTCTAAAATTATCCAACAATGTTTAATGTATAAGACATGGTAGCAACAGGAAATTACTAGGGATGTAATTCTATTTGTGATGGACGATTCGATTTGCATCGCGATACATGGGTTGCGATGTGGTTCAAAAACGATTTATTTCTAAAACAGAACAAATTGAGGTGATTCGATTTAGTGTACGGACGATTGGATTCTATGGTTAACATTTGTTGATGTCGTTGCGCTTGTAACGTGAAAATCAATCAATCAATCAATGTTTATTTATATAGCCCTACATCACAGGTGTCTAAAAGGGCTGCACAAGCCACAACGACATCCTCGGTACAAAGCCCACATAAGGGCAAGGAAAAACTCACCCCAGTGGGACGTCGATGTGAATGACTATGAGAAACCTTGGAGAGGACCTCTAGGGGAGACCGAATGCAATGGATGTCGAGTGGGTCTGACATAATATTGTGAGAGTCCAGTCCATAGTGGATCCAACATAATAGTAAGAGTCCAGTCCATAGTGGGGCCAGCAGGAAACCATCCCGAGCGGAGACGGGTCTGCAGCGCAGAGATGTTCCCAGCCGATGCACAGGCGAGCGGTCCACCCCGGGTCCTGACTCTGGACAGCCAGCACTTCATCCATGGCCACCGGACCTGTGCCCCCCCCACCCCCAAGGAAGAGGGGAGCAGAGGAGAAAAGAAAAGAAACGGCAGATCAACTGGTCTAAAAGGGGGGTCTATTTAAAGGCTAGAGTATACAAATGAGTTTTAAGATGGGACTTAAATGCTTCTACTGAGGTAGCATCTCTAACTGTTACCGGGAGGGCATTCCATAGTACTGGAGCCCGAATAGAAAACGCTCTATAGCCCACAGACTTTTTTTGGGCTCTGGGAATCACTAATAAGCCGGAGTTCTTTGAACGCAGATTTCTTGCCGGGGCATATGGTACAATACATTCGACAAGATAGGACGGAGCTAGACCGTGTAGTATTTTATACGTAAGTAGTAAAACCTTAAAGTCACATCTTAAGTGCACAGGAAGCCAGTGCAGGTGAGCCAGTATAGGCGTAACATGATCAAACTTTCTTGTTCTTGTCAAAAGTCTAGCAGCCGCATTTTGTACCAATTGTAATCTTTTAATGCTAGACATAGGGAGACCCGGAAATAATACGTTACAGTAGTCGAGACGAGACGTAACGAACGCATGAATAATGATCTCAGCGTCGCTAGTGGACAAAATAGAACGAATTTTAGCGATATTACGGAGTTGAAAGAAGGCCGTTTTAGTAACACTCTTAATATGTGATTCAAACGAGAGAGTTGGGTCGAAGATAATACCCAGATTCTTTACTGATTTGCCTTGTGTAATTGTTTGGTTGTCAAATGTTAAGGTGGTATTATTAAATAAATGTCGGTGTTTAGCAGGACCGATAATCAGCATTTCCGTTTTCTTGAAAAAACAAGACAACTTGAAGTATCTTTTGACATCAAAGATGAGACTGAATAACTGCTTACATCAAAGAGACTCAAAAAGGCGGTCACAACAAACCCCACCTTTGAGTAAATCTCCTCTGACGGTCACTTAAAGGGGCTGCACCGAATTACTCACTCTTGACTGCATACTGTATATGAATGCTAAACAAGAACAACGTTGTTATGTGCACAATAGAACAATGACAGTGAATAATGACGACAAAGTCAAGTAAACAGTAGGGATGTCCGATAAATGCTTTAAAATGTAATATCGGAAATTATCGGTATCGGTTTCAAAATTATCGGTATCGGTTTCAAAAAGTAAAATTTATGACTTCTTAAAACGCCGCTGTGTACACGGACGTAGGGAGAAGTACAGAGCGGCAATAAACCTTAAAGGCACTGCCTTTGCGTGCCGGCCCAGTCACATAATATCTATATATGGGGCGGTATAGCTCGGTTGGTAGAGTGGCCGTGCCAGCAACTTGAGGGTTCCAGGTTCGATCCCCGCTTCTGCCATCCTAGTCACTGCCGTTGTGTCCTTGGGCAAGACACTTTACCCACCTGCTTCCAGTGCCACCCACACTGGTTTAAATGTAACTTAGATATTGGGTTTCACTATGTAAAGCGCTTTGAGTCACTAGAGAAAAAGCGCTATATAAATATAATTCACTTCACTTCACACTTCACATCTACGGTTTTTCACACACACAAGTGGATGCAATGCATACTTGGTCAACAGCCATACAGGTCACACTGAGGGTGGCCGTATAAACAACTTTAACACTGTTACAAATATGCGCCACACTGTGAACCCCCACCAAACAAGAATGACAAACACATTTCGGGAGAACATCCGCACCGTAACACAACATAAACACAACAGAACAAATACCCAGAACCCCTTGCAGCACTAACTCTTCCGGGACGCTACAATATACACCCCCGCTACCCCCCCCCCCCCCCCCCCCCCAACCCCGCCCACCTCAACCTCCTCATGCTCTCTCAGGGAGAGCATGTCCCAAATTCCAAGCTGCTGTTTTGAGGTATGTTAAAAGAAAGAATGCACTTTGTAACTTCAATAATAAATATGGCAGTGCCATGATGGCATTTTTTTTCCATAACTTGAGTTGATTTATTTTGGAAAGCCTTGTTACATTGTTTAATGCATCCAGCGGGGCATCATAATGGGTTAATTCCACGACTGTATACATCTGTATCGGTTGATATCGAAATCGGTAATTAAGAGTTGGACAATATCGGATATCAGCAAACAAGCCATTATCGGACATCTCTAGTAAACAGGTGTAGGGAATTATGTCCTGTTCTCTTTAGATCCAACATATAAAATGTGCCAAGTTACCAAAAAGAGATGGCTGGTCATAAAGGCTGAGAGAGCAGCGAGTAATGGCGTTAAAGAAACAGATATTCAGAGTTATGCTAACACCCATCAGAGTAGCGGGGAAAAAAAGTGGACATCCGCGGTTCGGAGCATGGCGTAGCGACAGACTTCTTGCTTCATGCATGCAGAGGAAACCGAACTGTGAATAAAGCAGTAAGTCTCAGCAGCGCTAACGAAAGACGTCGCCGACTTCGGTAGGAATGTTGTAGGAATGTTGTGGAAGCTGGACCGCTGTCAATGTTTTCCAATCGTTGGAAAACAGTTATTTTGATCCTTTGCTATAAGCTAATGCTAGTGAGTAGTAGGGTTGTACGGTATACCGGTATTAATATAGTACCGCGATACTGATGAATCATATTCGGTACTATACCGCCTCTAAAAAGTACCGGTAAGCCAAATACCCAAATTTGTGGTATTATCCAAAACTAATGTAAAGTATCAAACAACAGAAGAATAAGTGATTATTACATTTTAACAGAAGTCTAGATAGAACATCGTAAAAGAGAAAGTGAGCAGATATTAACAGTAAATGAACAAGAAGATTAATAATTAATTGTCTACCACTTGTTCTTAATAATTTTGACAAAATAATAGAATGGAAAATTACAAAATATGTTACTGCATATGTCAGCAGCTAAATTAGGAGCCTTTGTTTGCTTACTTACTACTAAAAGACAAGTTGTCTTGTATGTTCACACTTGCAATAAGAAACATGTTTAATGTACTGTAAGATTTTTTGTAAAAATGCAATTTTTTGTGGTCCCGTTTATTTTGAAAAGTACCAACAACTATCGAAATAATTTTCAAACTGGTACCAAAATATTGGCATCGGGACAACTGTTTAGGGATGGATCTTACAGGGTTCACTGTGGCATTCACCACACCATCTATGGGTGAGCACGAACATAACGTGAACGAATGCTTGCAACTTAAAGCGTAACACAAAGCCAAAAGACACCTCATATCTCAAAATACTTGCAAGATGAGGTACAATTGTATAGGTTTATTATCAATGCAGCCTCATTTGGCTAATTGTTTCTCTGTCTCTAATTGCTTGGCACAGCTAATCTTTGCAAATATGTGAAGCCTGCCTCCACAAAATCATTACAATCTATATGGAAATTCAGACACATTGTCTCAAGCTATTGACTAAGACAGGTTTGACTTTTGTTGGCCGTCGGAGGAATTACTCACTCATTCAGAATCGGCCTTTATTTTGGAGCACAAAAACAGGAGGGACAGATGAATGATCCAGCTACAGTAGTTATTTATCTTGCTGATGTTGTGCATGTTGTCGGATTGGCTGTCGCTTTCACCCCTTTCCATTTAAATCCCTGTTTATCACTTTATCACAGAGTTGCACACACTATACTAAGACAGCCAAATAACTCAGCCAATATCTGTAGGATTAATTCACTTTGCCTAGAGAGACGCAAACTCCCTTGGTTTTCTTTGTTAGCCACTTCAGCTTTTCATTAGGCACGCTAGGGAGAGCTTATCTCTTATAGCGTGTGTACACGTGTTTACATGTCACCACCATTTTAAATCTTGCGTCACTTATTGATTTGGCTCGGTCGTTGCAGTGTTTTTATCGTAAACCATACACTGTAAGTTTACAGGTTATCCACTTGTCGGAGGAAAGCTCAGGACAATTCTATTTAGTCTATTTATGTAATTTAGCTGCATCATTGTTGGCATTATCATTATTTTATATCAGGGGTGTCAAACATACGGCCCGCAGGCCGGATCAGGCTTACAAACAGGTTTTATCCGGCCCGAGTTTGCTAAGTATAAAAATGAGCGGAAATTTTGGAATGAAAGAAACTGCTGTTTTAAATGTGTCCACTAGATGTCGCAATAGCAATTATTTGTATCTTTGTAGATGATGCTACATATGTAAACAAAATAAAATAGACCACATGATTTTAGTACACCAGTCAAGGAAATTGAGCAGATTACATAAATGACATCCTGTAATTTGATTTTGATATTTTTTTATCTTGATAGATTGAAAATTAACACTGATGAGTTGACTGATGAACATTATCACATAACTTACTCAGAAAGTATAAATAATGACAAATAAAGATAGAACACTATTAACCGCAGCATGTCAGTGTAAAACAAAACCCAACAACATTATTATTTGTACATTTTCAGAATGTGCTTGTTCTATTTTTAAACAAAGAAAACAATGTGAAGTTATCTTTATTTTTAAGTTATGGTGCCGTGATTTTACGAGTGCGGCCTACTTGGGAGTAGATTTTTCTCCATGTGTAGTTTGACACCCCTGCTTTATATTGTTACAAGTGAGGTAAACGGCAGAACGTTTGTCTTGTATTATACTAAGGCTTTAAAAGTCATTAAGCATTTAAAGGCCTACTGAAACCCACTACTACCGACCACGCAGTCTGATAGTTTATATATCAATGATGAAATCTTAACATTGCAACACATGCCAATACGGCCGGGTTAGCTTACTAAAGTGCAATTTTAAATTTCGCGCGAAATATCCTGCTGAAAATGTCTCAGTATGATCACGTCTGCGCGTGACGTCACGGATTGTAGAGGACATTTTGGGACAGCAAGGTGGCCAGCTATTAAGTCGTCTGTTTTCATCGCAAAATTCCACAGTATTCTGGACATCTGTGTTGGTGAATCTTTTGCAATTTGTTCAATGAACAATGGAGACAGCAAAGAAGAAAGCTGTAGGTGGGAAGCGGTGTATTGCGGCCGGCTGCAGCAACACAAACACAGACGGTGTTTCATTTTTTTAATTCCCGAAAGATGACAGTCAAGCTTTACCATTGGCCTGTGGAGAACTGGGACAACAGAGACTCTTACCAGGAGGACTTTGAGTTGGATACGCAGACGCGGTACCGTGAGTACGCATGCAGCTGCGGCTTCCAAACATTTGATCGCTTGCCCATATGTGCGTGCCGCTATGTGCATGTCACATACGTAACTTTGGTGACGTTGGGGAAATACTGTATATGTGCTGTATGAACTTTGTGGAGGTGAACGGTATTTTGGGCTGTGGGATTGAGTGTGTTGTGCAGGTGTTTGAGTTGTATTGGCGGGTTATATGGACGGGAGGGGGGAGGTGTTTGTTATGCGGGATTAATTTGTGGCATATTAAATATAAGCCTGGTTGTGTTGTGGCTAATAGAGTATATATATGTCTTGTGTTTATTTACTGTTTTAGTCATTCCCAGCTGAATATCAGGTCCCACCCGCCTCTCACAGCATCTTCCCTATCTGAATCGCTCCCACTGCCCTCTAGTCCTTCACTCTCACTTTCCTCATCCACAAATCTTTCATCCTCGCTCAAATTAATGGGGAAATCGTCACTTTCTTGGTCCGAATCGCTCTCGCTGCTGGTGGCCATGATTGTAAACAATGTGCGGATGTGAGGAGCTCCACAACCTGTGACGTCATGCGCATATCGTCTGCTACTTCCGGTACAGGCAAGGCTTTTTTATCAGCGACCAAAAGTTGCGAACTTTATCGTCGATGTTTTCTACTAAATCCTTTCAGCAAAAATATGGCAATATCGCGAAATGATCAAGTATGACACATAGAATGGACCTGCTATCCCCGTTTGAATAAGAAAATCGCATTTCAGTAGGCTTTTAATGTAGCTATTTGGATATTGAACAGGCACTTGTTAGCCTTTAAAAATCCTTCACAAGATACATTTAAATAGGTGAATATATTGTATAAGATGTTTCTCTTCTCAATCCATATGTGTAAGAGACTTCTAATGGCATCTCTGAGGAAGAATCTCACTGCACACCAGTTTTAGGGACCTGCATGTTTTATTTGTCTATAGAGGAAAATGTTGCAAGGAGGGCACAATCAATGTACAACGTACACACATCAGTAGCAGTTTCACTTTTAACAACATAAAAAGTGTTTGTGCGGACATGCCGTTAGCTCGACAAGAGCAGCGAGACTGTAGGACGTGTTAACAGCTTCACAAGCAGTCACTTTCTGCCGGCAAACACGCCTTTCCCCCAGTGTGCGCGGTCAACAACAGCCCCCCTTGCAACAACCAGATGGAACAAACATTTTTTTACATATATTCGCCAAAAGAATCTTGATGCATTTTCTTCTCCAAAATGCTAGCCATACTGTGCGACATGAAGTGGGTAGATCATTTTTTTAACTCAAACTGTCATGTTTCGATGGTCCGCCCTGAGATTGGTAGGTCGTGAGTTAAAGCCCTAGCCGACTCATACCAAAGACTGTAAAAATGGGACCTGTTACCTCCCTGCTTGCCAATCAGCATCAAGGGTTGGAATTGGGGGTTAATTCCCGAGCGAGGCCACCACTGCTGCTCACTGCTCTCCTCACCTCCCAGGGGGTGGAACAAGGAGATGGGTCAACCTGGTTACCTGGTTCATCAAGTTTTTTATCAACTTAATATGTTTGCATGTGGCCCGCCCAGAAAATAGATAAGTATATTAAAAAAAAATGGACATGACCAATGTAAGTTGATGATATGTTAAACAAATATAAAAAATAACACTTTCTCTGTTGTGTTTTAGTAGTCATTACATTGAAATATCATGAAAATATAGATGGGACACCATCTTTATCATCATATTTTTACATGACAGTATCCTGAACTATATCCTACAATTATCTGGGTAAAAAAAACAAACAAAAAAAACATGTTTTTCTTTTCATGTCATTTCCTCAAGAGAATACCATTGACTAAGATTACGAGTGTAGGAAAACACCTGAGGCAAGTTACAACAGTCTTGACTTTTCACTCCACATCTGCTTTCTGTCTGTTCAGTCAGCAGTCACTAACACCCTGCACCTGCACATGTGTATGCATGTGTCACACACACTTACAGGTTTTGCAATTGGATTATGTAAGAAAGCTGTTAAAGCAGGAGATATGAGTGATGTTCATTGCTGCTGCTGTTTTATTTTTTAACTTTTCTCCTTCCTGTTCCGCTTTCCTTTTATTCTGTATCACTCTCAACCGGCTTTTTGTGAATGTGTGTTCTTTATAGCAGTGGTTCTCAAATGGGGGTACGCGTACCCCTGGGGGTACTTTAAGGTATGCCAAGGGGTACGTGAGTTTTTTTTTTTAATATTCTAAAAATAGCAACAATTCAAAAATCCTTTATAAATATATTTATTGAATAATACTTCAACAAAATATGAATGTAAGTTCATAAACTGAACATCAAATCAAGTAGGCTATTCCATTCATTACCGTAAACCCAGAGTTTCCCCCATGCCATAATGGTTTGACCCTCACTAAAATGTCTGTCAAAAAGAACTGTGAAAAGAAATGCAACAATGCAATCAATATTCAGTGTTGACAGCTAGATTTTTTTGTGGACATGTTCCATAAATATTGATGTTAAAGATTTCTTTTTTTGTGAATAAATGTTTAGAATTAAGTTCATGAATCCAGATGGATCTCTATTACAATCCCCAAAGAGGGCACTTTAAGTTGATGATTACTTCTGTGTGTAGAAATCTTTATTTATAATTGAATCACTTGTTTATTTTTCAACAAGTTTTTAGTTATTTGTATATCTTTTTTTCCAAATAGTTCAAGAAAGACCACTACAAATGAGCAATATTTTGCAGTGTTATACAATTTAATAAATCAGAAACTGATGACATAGTGCTGTATTTTACTTCTTTATCTCTTGTTTTCAACCAAAAATGCTTTGCTCTGATTAGGGGGTACTTGAATTAAAAAAATGTTCACATGGGGTACATCACTGAAAAAAGGTTGAGAACCACTGCTTTATACCATGCTGGGACTGGTGCAGAGCATTGGAGTCTGGTCGTCTTTTTGTGCCGTTTGACAGGAAGGAGCACTTGGGATGGGTACTGAAACTCGCACCAATGTCGCACCATAAAGGGTAGTTACAAGACCGGGACAAAATGGAACTATCGGTTCCAAATAAATGCAGGCTCAGCCACCTGCAACAACTGCTTGGATGTAACATCTTGTAAGTAACCTGGCATCCTGACTGAGGCACATAGACTGACACTATTTTTAGATGTTATTATGGACATTAATATGCCATCGGTATCACATGACGTTTGCACAACAGCAAAAAAATCTTTCCTTATTATGCACCAATCATGGTCACGGCGAGTAAGGTGCATTCATGATTCCTAGAATTAGGAGCATCGACACCATTTTTTTTTTTTTTACACAACCTTTGTGTTCTGTATTACTGCTTGATTTGCTGAGATAATTCGAATTTGATTTGATATTGTCAAATTCATTTCTGGTTATTTAAATTAAAGTATTTCAATTATTAAATTGTTCAATTTGCATGTTGCAAAAAAGGCTTTGTTTTTAAATAACATTTTTAAGTTTTCTGTTTTTTATAAGTTTGGTTCTGGCGCCGTTTAAGCACTCACTCTATTTCAAAAAGACTAATTGGTATTGGTTCAAATGTAAACCATTCCCCTCCCTAAGGAGTATTGACTGAAGATTTGTGACCAAAAGATGTTTTTGTGTGTGTTATGTTTCAACACGCATTGGAGGTGAATATCATTCCACACTTGTTTAACAGTTAATGTTAAAACTTAAGAACTATGATATTCATCCTTAAAGCAAGCTTTATTACTCCTCATTTGTCATTAATGTTTGAAATATTGTTTTTAACGGCAAACAAATTGGGGGTCAAACGGCATAATCGAGTGGATTAGAATCTATTTTGATGTGTCTACTATTTGTTACCATAACAACCGACTTTACAGGTTAAGATACAAAGATGTAGATATTAAGATTAACATTGAGTAACTTGCTTTATGTCCCAGAAAAGTTTACATTGGAACTGTAAACAGATGAATGTCCTTACGCACTCGCGCACACACACACACACACACACACACACACACGCACACGCACACGCACACGCACACGCACACGCACGCACACACACAAACAAATAGGGCCAATGCAAGAGTTCTGCTCACACAGCTTTGTTCTCTTTATAGCTTTATAACAAAAGTGGGGCACAGCAGGAGGGAAACGTATTAGGTGCAGGTACTGTATGCGTGTGTGAGATAGTGAAAACATTTAAACCATACATGATTATAATAAAATAATGTAACAGCAAGCATGTACTTTTATGTTTGTATTTGTGTACCAAGCAGGGGTTTTTCCTCCCGTCTTATTTTGACATATGTTGGCATTCATTCTATATTTTTAACTGTACGTTGTAAGTTTGTACACCATTTAATTGATGTTGTGTCAAGATTTGAATTCATTCTTTCAATGAAGGGTAGTTGTGGTTCAATGTTGTGCTTTATGTATGGTATTGAAGTTGTTCTTTTTTTTTTTTTTTTTTTTTTTTTTAAAACAATCATGTCAGACTAATTGAGGTGTATAGACTTTAGATCAATAAAACAATTGAAGCAAACTAAAAAAAATTCCTCTTATTCTCGTGGACTACAAACTGAAATCAGTTTATTTGAGCAAGTCATTAAAATCTTAACTGTGAAAATTAGGATAGCACGATACAGATCGGACATAAGATAATGATGTCATACAAATAAATCAGAAAAATAGCTAGGATAACTGTTTAAAAAAAATTAAAACACTCCAATGGGGCGAGATTACCCATACTGTGCTGTGGTTGGGTTTGGGTGAGTAAATCAAGCTCTCCTTTTATCTCACCTCAGGTAGCTGAGCTCAACCTGCTGTAAAAGTCCTGTCATAAACTTCCCCCGAGCTCACAGTTCAAACAAACATGGTGTGGATTGAGTGTATTTTCAGAGGAAGACTTTTCATGTACTATTTGCACCAATAGATCTGCAATCATTTTGCAAGAAGGGAAAAAAAAACATTGAGCGTCAACACATCAAACCTTATCAGCCACCTGAAATGCCAGCATCGCTACGACAGTGTTTTGAGAGCCTACCAAGTTGCATGCACTATTAGAGAAGCTGCGCCGAAGCCAGCAAAACATGCAAAACATTTGCCAGAGATGACTTAAGGGCTCAATCGATCTGTGTGTTTTCATCATTGAAACCAGTCCTTAACCATCGATTTTTGTCAGGACAAATCAACAGGTACAGCTTTTCAAAATCCACCTTTATGAAAGTCTGTCTTACATCCAGGTGTGCACAAACAACAGTTAAATGGGAACATTATCACCAGACCTATGTAAGCGTCAATATATACCTTGATGTTGCAGAAAAAAGACCATATATTTTTTTAATCGATTTCCGAACTCTAAATGGGTGAATATTGGCGAATCAAACGCCTTTCTAATATTCGCTCTCGGAGCGATGACGTCACAAAGTGACGTCACATCAGGAAGCAATCCGCCATTTTCTCAAACACCGAGTCAAATCAGCTCTGTTATTTTCCGTTTTTTCGACTGATTTCCGTACTTTGGAGACATCATGCCTCGTCGGTGTGTTGTCGGAGGGTGTAACAACACGAACAGGGACGGATTCAAGTTGCACCAGTGGCCCAAAGATGCGAAAGTGGCAAGAAATTGGACGTTAGTTCCGCACACTTTACCGACGAAAGCTATGCTACGACAGAGATGGCAAGAATGTTTGGATATCCTGCGACACTCAAAGCAGATGCATTTCCAACGATAAAGTCAAAGAAATCTGCCGCCAGACCCCCATTGAATCTGCCGGAGTGTGTGAGCAATTCAGGGACAAAGGACCTCGGTAGCACGGCAAGCAATGGCAGCAGTTTGTTCCCGCAGACGAGCGAGCTAAACCCCCTGGATGTCTTGGCTCACACCGTCCCTTATGCCACCGAAGATGATCAAGAGAAGAATATTGACCCTAGCTTCCCTGACCTGCTGACATGAGGGTATGTCTACAGAATATATTAATTGATGAAAATTGGGCTGTCTGCACTCTCGAAGTGCTTGTTGATGCCAAATGTATTTCATATGCTGTAAACCTAGTTCATAGTTGTTAGTTTCCTTTAATGCCAAACAAACACATACCAATTGTTGGTTAGAAGGCGATCGCCGAATTCGTCCTCGCTTTCTCCCGTGTCGCTGGCTGTCGTGTCGTTTTCGTCGGTTTCGCTTGCATACGGTTCAAACCGATATGGCTCAATAGCTTCAGTTTCTTCTTCAATTTCGTTTTCGCTACCTGCCTCCACACTACAACCATCCGTTTCAATACATTCGTAATCTGTTGAATCGCTTAAGCCGCTGAAATCCGAGTCTGAATCCGATCTAATGTCGCTATACCTTGCTGTTCTTTCCGCCATGTTTGTTTGTGTTGGCTTCACTATGTGACGTCACAGGAAAATGGACGGGTGTTTATAACGATGGTTAAAATCAGGCACTTTAACGCTTTTTTTAGGGATATTGCGTGATGGGTCAAATTTTGAAAAAAACTTCGAAAAATATAATAAGCCACTGGGAACTGATTTTTAGTGGTATTAACCATTATGAAATTGTGATAATGTTCCCATTTAAATCTCAATTAAAAAAATTTAGTTATTTGTATCAGTGTCGTCTGAAAATAAAAATATTGTGCATCCAGAGTAGAAATGTCTTTTACCTAAATTACTTTTTGTATGTTTTGTCTCCCAGTTGATCTGTTTTAATATTCATAGTCTTGTGGTGTTTGAAAGTGCTTTGCTGATTTGAAAAGGCAATATTATTAGCCTGGAAGAAATCATTAACCTGTATTTATATCACATTTTGTTTTTATATCATATAACCAACCTTTCATTTTATTTTGCTCACTGACTTCTTTCCAACTGATAGAAATACCCTTGAAAAGTTTGCACAGTAAATCATTTAATGATAACGGTGGAGAACGCACTGTATACGTGTTCACATTACTCAAGAGAAACAAACACAAAGGCCCTTTCTGGACGCTTTTGACACCTATTCACATATTTTGCCTCTTTTATTTGTATTGTTCTCATTGGTGGTGGCGTCATCTCTAAATGTGTTGAGTATAGATTAGCGTGTTGCTTGTTGTTCAGAGAGACCGTTAATCGGCTGTTCGCAGCTAATAAATAGCTGTAATTAACAGGCCTGGTTAGATAAGGCCAGGATACGAGGGAGACCGTAAAACCAAGTGCATTCTCAACTTGTTTCACCTGTAATTGTTTGCAGTTCATTTGGATATTTATTTACAGTGGAGAAAATGAGTGTTTGGTCTCTTGCTGATTTTGTTTCTAAAGTTAACCCGTTTACAAAGATACGGTTCGGAATTGTATTGGTATGTTTATTGGAACTGAGATACTAAATGTAAAAAAAAACTAAACAAAACAATAAAGGGGTCAGTCCATCCATTCATTTTGTACAGCTTGTCCCTTTCGGGGTCGCGGGGGTGCTGGAGCCTATCCCAGCTGCATTGGGGCGAGAGGCAGGGTACACCCTGGACAAGTTGCCACCTCATATTATGCAAAACCAACTTTTCTTACATATTGGTACCTGCTTATGTGTATTTGGGATGTGCAAAGTTAAAAATCAAACCATAGAGGCATTGCAGATATTTATAAAACAATCTTGTCTTCCTTCAAACTTCCTCCAAACAGGCCTTTTGGAACTTTGTCCAAGTGTGATGTTTTGCTCAAGTGTGGCATCAGCGAATTATCCATATATGGTAGAAATGTATCCAAACATCCTTGCGGCAGTCAGCCCATTTTAATTTATGTAGATCCCCAACATCATCTTCACGTTGACACCCAATGAAGGAAAATATTGTGTTGTTGGTTTGCTTTAACAACACAAGTCACTACACAAACTTTCAGCCTCATCTGAAGTTAAAAGTGCCTTACTTTTAACTTTAATGATTTGTGGCAACATACTTTGTAGAACAACAATGTATGATTTAAACCAAATGAATCCCTTTTACAAATACACAAATGATGTTTTCTGATTTTATGAAATCAGAAGTGGCCAGAAGTCTTGACAAAACTGACAAATTATATTATGTAAGCACCTGTTCCATCACATTCTTTATTTTGAGTTTAAAGAAGGCTCTTGACCATCAAAGAGTAACAAATAATGTAGACACTTTCTAGTTGTCTTCCATCATAGCCTGAGATGTTCACCCCTCACGTGTGCTTTTACTCCCAGTATTGCTTTGTTTCCTCTGCCCTGCTGCTCATCCCTGA
Source organism: Nerophis lumbriciformis (assembly GCF_033978685.3). Lineage (NCBI taxonomy): Eukaryota > Metazoa > Chordata > Actinopteri > Syngnathiformes > Syngnathidae > Nerophis > Nerophis lumbriciformis. Next base: position 27,173,690 of record NC_084551.2, on the reverse strand, counting down.
GTGTTGATATATAAGAGCCCAGACTTGTTGAAGAGAGTTGTTTGAAGTCATGCCAGTGGAGAAAAAAAGTGGACTTAGAGCGCTTTTAAACCAGAAAGACGCATCAGGGATTTTCTTTTCTCTGACAAGAGCAGCTTAGTTTTTCATCCGTGGTTGTATTTCATGCAGTCAGAAAGGTACATAAAAGGTGAACGGGTGCAGACGCAGCTCAGTCACATCCACCCATTTATTGAGTAAAGAAATACATGTTTTAGACTGTCAATCAACATATTCTAATTAAAATCTCGATGTCGATTCGGTTTCAATTAATCGTGCAGCCCTACCCTCTAAGTATATTTGCTTTTTTATTTTTATTATTTTTATTATTGCGGTTAGCGAAGAAAAATCCATAATATAACCACTCCCTCTTATAAGCCGCAGAGTGCAAAGTTTAGGGAAAAAAGTAGCAGCTTACATTCCAGAATTTAGGGTAGTAGTGCAGTGTGTCCTACAGAACTGCAATTCTTGGTGGCGTGGGCGTTTTTAAGGGCCATGTCAAGATGATATAATCTAAATTACATAACTGACTATGGTGCAGGTACACACACACCCACATACACACACACACACATATATATATACAGTATATATATATATATATATATATATATATATATATATAATATATATATATATATATATATACACACAAAAAGACAAATATTTGAGTTATAAACATATGCTTATCAACCTATCTTTTTCATCTTACATTATTTATTTTTGCGATGTGTAACACATGGCCAAAAAAAACACAAACGAGTCCACAAATGCCCCCCCTGGCTTTCTACCCTGGTTTATTTACCTATATTATTCTTCCCTCCCTTAATGTTGGAATTTAGTTTGGCATATAAGTAAACAGTCCTTCAAATTGAGTAAGAAAGGACAAAAGTTTTATAGTTATTTAAAATTGTGTAAATAATGTTTAATAAGCAGCATAGTTAGTTACAGAATAAATAAATATATATAGGAATAATGAATCATCTTTGTTGGGTGCGGCACGCCCCTCATTGCCTCCTCGGCCAACGCGGGCTCAGGGGACTGTGGTCTGGTGGCCTGCCATTCCCGTGCAGAGACCTTGCTGAGGGTGTGAGGTTTTAATTTTTTTTATTTAATAATTTTTTTTTTTAATGGAGGCAGATTGGGTGGTCAGCTGTCTTCACTTGCGGTTTGTGTGTCAACAATCAAAACAGAAGCAGCTCCATGCACTTTTTGTTTTTTAATAAGGATAATCCGGAAGTTGTTTTTCCATCTTTTTTCCTCGTTTTTTTTTTTGTTGCCTCTTCATCAAGCGTCCTTCCTACTCATCTATTCCTGTTGTATTGTCTGCTTGAGTGCGTCCATTAAAGGGTAAGAGCAGCGCCCTCCAGGCTTGTCAGACAAAGTGATGACATGAAGTTCCAGCTTGAATGAAAGCAGTGAAGATCAAATGCTTTAATGGCCACCTGTGTGCATGCATGTGTGACTTCCCACTTGAAAGTCTGTGTATTAAGTACAGTACATACATGCATTATATACTGTACATATGGTATCCATAAAGTTGAACACCATTTGTGTTTGTCTTTGCGGCCTCATGCTAACTTGCACATATATGTGTGAATGGTGCCTTTAAACATCACCTACAGTAGGCTCTTAGAGTTAATACTTACAGTAAGTGGGCAATTAGGGATTCTGTTGAAAGCACACTAAAATGGTCTTTGCCTTTACTGCAATGTTACTTGAATAAAAGTGCATGTTTGTCTCTGCACATGCATGCTGTAATGTGTCCATATTGTGAGGCACACTGCAAGGTCACATTGTAATTGCGTTGTTGGGAAAGTGTTTTTTGATTAACACCAAATAGCAAGTCCTTACACACAACCAGTAGAATAAATTCATCAACCGAAGGAGAAAGTTTCCATTGTTGAACAGCAATGTTTCCCAAATGGCTGTATTCTGTATTTCCTCATATAGAGGCCAAGAGCATTAATTTATCCATCTGCAGAGAGTACCGGGGGTCTGTAAGGGATAAGGTGTTTAGTTGTGGAGAGACCTTTATTTGTACAAAAAATAATGCTCTGATCATCCATCCATCATTAGTTTTTTGGGTCATTGCAGAGCTGGAACCTACTTAAGTGAGAAACAGGGCACACAACTAGGGATGGGTTATTAAAATCTAAAATCTTTAGGCCATCCATCTGTTCTACAAATTATGTGTGTAGATGTGAAAACATATACATGATACAGCCACCTAACAGAACCATAGTGGTAATGGGGAACAGGTAGTGATCAGTTCGTATCACATCTTCTCCTCATATCAAGCTGCGAGTTGATGCCACTTACAAACTGAAACGCCATCTTGAAACTTGAAGATCTTCCTATAATATAAAAGAATCAACATTTACAGACTTCCCTGCTCTTTTATCTCCTCTTCCATAGACACCATAGCCTGTGTTTCCCCTATACCAGGGGTCGGCAACCCGCGGCTCTAGAGCCATATGCGGCTCTTTAGCGCCGCCCTCGTGGCTCTCTGGAGCTTTTTCAAAAATGTATGAAAAATGGAAAAAGTTGAGGGGGAATTTTTTTTTTTTTTTTGTGTTAATATGTTTTCTGTAGGAGGACAAACATGACACAAACCTCCCTAATTGTTATAAAGCACACTGTTTATATTAAACATGCTTCACTGATTCGAGTATTTGGCGAGCGCTGTTTTGTCCTACTAATTTTGGCGGTCCTTGAACTCACCTTAGTTTGTTTACATGTATAACTTTCTCCGACTTTCTAGGACGTGTTTTATGCCACTTCTTTTTCTGTCTCATTTTGTCTACCAAACTTAACGTTGTGCATGAACCCACAAAGGTGAGTTTTGTTGATGTTATTGACTTGTGTGGAGTGCTAATCAGACATATTTGGTCACTGCATGACTGCAAGCTAATCGATGCTAACATGCTATTTAGGCTAGCTACATGTACATATTGCATCATTATGCCTCATTTGTAGGTATATTTGAACACATTTAGTATCCTTTAAGTCCTCTTAATTCAATTTATATCTCATGACACACTATCTGTATGTAATATGGCTTTTGATTTTTTTGCGGCTCCAGACAGATTTGTTTTTGTAGTTTTGGTCCAATATGGCTCTTTCAACATTTTGGGTTGCCGACCCCTGCCCTGTACTCTTTCAGCATTTCCTCAAGCATCTTTAAGAAAACATCTGTAGAAGAGGACGCAAAATATAATACTAGTGGCTTAATTTGTCTCCTGTTATTGAGCGCCGGGTCTCCTCTTCTTTCTACGTTTTTCCGCAGGTTCTTACTCAGTCTTTCTCCCCTCGGGGGTGTTCTTGATGTTCAGGATTGCATTTGGCTTGAGTTTTTTTTCCATTTATTCCAACCAAACTCTGACCAAAACCCTTTTTTCTTCAAAGTCAGAATCCCGATGATCATCGCTGCAAATTCCATTCCTCTCGTTTGGTACATTCCATTTTACTCGAGTCAATTTGACCGGTGAGGTCCATACTTTCCTCATATTCCCATTATTTGGAAATGTATGCATGCTGACCCCTTTTTTAGTTGTAGTTCTGCAACTTGCAACAAAGCATCTGGCAGACATATTTGAACATCCCTTCTAATTCTGTGCAAAAAGAATGTGATTCTGGATAAAGACGCTACCAAAACACAAACTACACAGTATGAAATTGCCTCAAGTCTTGTGTAGGTGAAGTCAGCAGGCTGATGCAGACCCGACCTCATTTTGGAACTAAAAGTGTGTGGTCCAAAATGTGCTCAAACAAGTTAAAAACAAGCCTAAAATCAATACTGTCTATTTTGGTGGAATTTACCTGTAAACATATTTTTTAGGCCCAGAACCATTAAATAAGTGCCAATGTTGTTATCATAAGAGGGTCCTTTAAATGAGTTTTTCAATCTATGGACACTTCTGTATATGATGTTTCTTAGTCCTGTTTGTTATTTTTTAAATTTCTAGTGCTCTACCTGCAATTTTTGTTACAAGCCACCAGCAAAAAATATGAATTCTGGTCCTTTGCTGCAGTCTTATGATTTCGTTCAAGACTGTATATGCTAATATTTCAGCTACTATTGCAGTATAAAAAATATTATACCATATACCAAACCCCCAAAGGGCATATATCATATGTAGTTTGCATTTTAGTTTTCACAAATTCAGTGTGACGAAGGTGGCTGTAACCCATGCAGCCAAGCAAGACCAAGCTGTTCAAGCTGTATGTCTAATATATTACTTCCAAACCTTTCCTGCCAAGCGTGGATCAAACTATGGAGGGATGCTGGAGGACAAGAGGCCAGTTTGTTAATCTAATGTTCTATGTCGTCATTTTCACTTGCGCTGACCTGTATATAGCTAAATGCCCACTGACATTAAAGCGTGACAGCTCATGCTCATTAAGGGGCCAATGTATATAGCTGGCCAAACCGCCATCAGCTTCTGTCGGCCACAAAGGCTATGTTCACCACAGGCTAATATGCCAGTTTATATATTCTATTCTGTGGCCGATATTGTATGTGAAAAGATGCAACAATGGCTTTAATAGAACCAACAAGGACATGCCATCCTCACAATATTATAAAAGTTCAGGGCAACAGCTTGGTGATCAAAAATACGCAAGGTAAGTTAATCACAATACAACTTGTAGCAAGACGTGTTAAATTTTAGATTTAGATGTCTGTTAGGCAGTACACACAACATTGAGCCAAAGCATATTTTATTTTATTGCTAATAACAAAGACAATTGTTTGCCAAAATTACGTTTTATGTACAAACCTTGTTTCCATATGAGTTGGGGAATTGTGTTAGATGTAAATATAAACGGAATACAATGATTTGCAAATCATTTTCAACCCATATTCAGTTGAATATGCTACAAAGACAACATATTTGATGTTCAAACTGATAAACTTTTTTTTTTGTTGCAGATAATCATTAACTTTAAAGTTAAAGTTAAAGTTAAAGTACCAATGATTGTCACACACACACTAGGTGTGGCGAGATTATTCTCTGCATTTGACCCATCACCCTTGATCACCCCCTGGGAGGTAAGGGGAGCAGTGGGCAGCAGCGGTGGCCGCGCCCGGGAATCATTTTGGTGATTTAACCCCCAATTCCAACCCTTGATGCTGAGTGCCAAGCAGGGAGGTAATGGGTCCCATTTTTATAGTCTTTGGTATGACTCGGCCGGGGTTTGAACTCACAACCTACCGATCTCAGGGCGGACACTCTAACCACTAGGCCACTGAGTAGGTGGTTTGGAATTTGATGCCAGCAACGCGTGACAAAGAAGTTGGGAAAGGTGGCAATAAATACTGATAAAGTTGAGGAATGCTCATCAAACACTTATTTGGAACATCCCACAGGTGTGCAGGCTAATTGGGAACAGGTGGGTGCCATGATTGGGTATAAAAGTAGATTCCATGAAATGCTCAGTCATTCACAAACAAGGATGGGGCGAGGGTCACCACTTTGTCAACAAATGCGTGAGCAAATTGTTGAACAGTTTAAGAAAAAACTTTCTCAACCAGCAAGGAATTTAGGGATTTCAACATCCACGGTCCGTAATATCATCAGAGGGTTCAGAGAATCTGGAGAAATCACTGCACGTAAGCAGCTAAGCCCGTGACCTTTGATCCCTCTGGCTGTACTGCATCAACAAGCGACATCAGTGTGTAAAGGATATCACCACATGGGCTCAGGAACACTTCAGAAACCCACTGTCAGTAACTACAGTTGGTCGCTACATCTGTAAGTGCAAGTTAAAACTCTCCTATGCAAGGCGAAAACCGTTTATCAACAACACCCAGAAACGCTGTCGGCTTCGCTGGGCCTGAGCTCATCTAAGATGGACTGATACAAAGTGGAAAAGTGTTCTGTGGTCTGTCGTGTCCTCCGGACCAAAGAGGAAAAGAACCATCCGGATTGTTATAGGCGCAAAGTTGAAAAGCCAGCATCTGTGATGGTGTGGGGGTGTACTAGTGCCCAAGGCATGGGTAACTTACACATCTGTGAAGGCACCATTAATGCTGAAAGGTAGTGAATTATATTTATATAGTGAATTATATTTATATAGCGCTTTTCTCTAGTGACTCAAAGCGCTTTTATATAGTGAAACCCAATATCCAAGTTACATTTAAACCAGTGTGGGTGCCACTGGGAGCAGGTGGGTAAAGTGTCTTGCCCAAGGACATAACGGTAGTGACTAGGATGGCGGAAGCGGGAATTGAACCTGGAACTCTCAAGTTGCTGGCATGGCCACTCTACCAACCGAGCTATACCGCCCCAATAAAGGTACATACAGGTTTTGGAGCAACATATGTTGCTATCCAAGCAACGTTACCATGGACGCCCCTGCTTATTTCAGCAAGACAATGCCAAGCCACGTGTTACATCAACGTGGCTTCATAGTAAAAGAGTGCGGGTACTAGACTGGTGTGCCTGTAGTCCAGACCTGTCTCCCATTAAAAATGTGTGGCGCATTATGAAGCCTAAAATACCACAACGTAGACCCCGGACTGTTGAACAACTTAAGCTGTACATCAAGCAAGAATGGGAAAGAATTCCACCTGAGAAGCTTAAAAAATGTGTCTCCTCAGTTCCCAAACGTTTACTGAGTGTTGTTAAAAGGAAAGGCCATGTAACACAGTGGCGGACATGCCCTTTCCCAACTACTTTGGCACGTGTTGCAGCCATGAAATTCTAAGTTAATTATTATTTGCAAAAAAAAAATAAAGTTTATGAGTTTGAACATCAAATATCTTGTTTTTGTAGTGCATTCAATTGAATATGGGTTGAAAAGGATTTGCAAATCATTGTTTTCCGTTTATATTTACATTTAACACAATTTCCCAACTCATATGGAAACGGGGTTTGTATGTCTCAATGCAATATTTCTCTTATTTTCTATTATGTAATGATGATCGATAAAGATATTCACCAAGCAGGACTTATGTTTCCGGGTTAAGGGTGACAATGCTAACAACACGGTTAATGGTCAGTGCTGTGACTGTCAAGTTAACCAACCTTTGGCAGAACAACTCACGCCTGTGGTTTCAGCATATCAAAGCCCAGTTCTAACTTACAGGAATTACCCAGGATGTGACAGAGTATTTCCACGTCGTGGTGCTGTACTGGCCGGGCGGCGGCCATAGTAATAATGCTTGGAGGATTCTTCGGCCTACTGGTTAGTACAGCTATCTACAGTAAAACACACTCAAGGCTACTATATTGAGTGAAACTAGTGTAAAAGTGACTGCGTGTGTTATTACATGTTTAGAGAGCTCTAATAACGTTTAAAAAATATATTTTCAGAAGGTTGTAAACTTTTTTTTTAATGCTCCATCCATCCATTTTCTACCGCTTATCCCTTTTGGGGTCTAGGGGTGTGGGGAAAAAATCAATTCGATTTCGAATCGCGATTCTCATAATGTGCGATTTGGAATCGATTCTCATTTTTAAAAAATCGAGTTTTTATTTATTTTTTTTAATTTAAAATTTTTTTTTATTTATCTTATTTTATTTTATTTTTAATTAATCAATCCAACAAAACAATACACAGCAATACCATAACAATGCAATCCAATTCCAAAACCAAACCCGACCCAGCAACACTCAGAACTGCAATAAACAGAGCAATTGAGAGGAGACACAAACACGACACAGAACGAACCAAAACTAGTGAAACAAAAATGAATATTATCAACAACAGTATCAATATTAGTTACAATTTCAACATAGCAGTGATTAAAAATCCCTCATTGACATTATTATTAGACATTTATAAAAAAAAAAAAATAACAATAGTCTCACAGTGGCTTACACTTGCATCGCATCTCATAAGCGTGACAACACACTGTGTCCAATATTTTCACAAAGATAAAATAAGTAATGTATTTGGTTCATTTAATAGTTAAAACACATTTACATTATTGCAATCAGTTGATAAAACATTGTCCTTTACAATTATAAAAGCTTTTTACAAAAATCTACTACTCTGCTTGCATATCAGCAGACTGGGGTAGATCCTGCTGAAATCCTATGTATTGAATGAATAGAGAATCGTTTTGAATCGGAAAAAAAATCCTTTTTGAATCGAGAATCGTGTTGAATTGGGAAAAAAAAATCGATTTTGAATCGAATCGTGACCCCAAGAATCGATATTGAATCGAATCGTGGGACACCCAAAGATTCACAGCCCTAATAATAACCCTAGTGTGCGAAAATTCCTTTACCACGGTCAGGCCGGGGACAATTTAACCTTGATAAACGCGGGGCGACTTTACGTACAAAACAGTCTGCCTTGCATGTATTTTGGTATATTTTTCTGACATTATTCCCAATCAAATATAAATAAAATAAATAATACCGGTGTACTGTACAACCCTAAACCTCATCTTATTAAACCTTCGGTTACAATAGTTTACCATTTTGAATGCTTTAATACTCACATATTTGTGATGAAAAAGATCACTCTCCACTTGCATTCTGCACTGACAGCAGTCCTGTTGTGTTGATCACGCAAAGTACATTTGGTGTTATTGAGAAAAAGGTTGACATTTGGGTAGTTGTAATAAAAATGTTTTACTTTCTTTTCGCATCCTCTTCTTCTCCGCTCCACTTTAGTAACTATGCTTCATCGTTGTTAATACATCTCATACCAGCCCCAACAGGTTTGTTTTGGTCTGTTTTCAGGAATCAAGTAGAGAGAATCAATCGTCCATTGCGCACGAAGGAAGTGGAGGGCTATTGAAAATGATCACCATTGATTATACATTTATTTTGAAGCGCACAATTTAAGACAAAAAATAAAAATATTAGTTTTAAATAAAAGAAGACTGTATTAATTCTTTTTTTTTTTAGACGTTTTGAGCTACTGGAAATCTCAGGTTCCCAAGCAACTGACTATTTGTTTTTATCTGCCCTTGGTTTTTTACATCGATGCAATCCCCAAAAATAGTTTCAAGGGTGTTAACATGTTTGCTTTTATTTTGTCTTAGAATCTACTTTCCACTTTAAAAGAAAAATGCTTTCAAGTCAGCTATTACCGAAACATACTCCAGTTTCATATATGACCTCCAGTATTATTTTGATTCGTTTTCGGTATTGATGCTGTAAAAACTGCTGGCAGTCATTCATTGATACCGAGAGGACCGAGCGACACTTCTTTATTCCTCACACAATTGTATTCAAAACTAAGTGTGCTGTGGGTTCGACTTTTGATTTGTTTTGATTCTTTTAATTTTATTTCTATTATAAATTGTGTCAGTTTTCATGAAGAACCTGCAAGAAGCGGTCACATTTTCACTCACTCAAGCAAGCATGTTCATGTCTCTGCAAAACCGTGCCGTCGACTTCCTCTTCTAGTCGTGACAAAAGAAGGAAAGGTTGCTGCGCCTGGGTGCGTATCAGTGTGCTTATGCTATTCAACCGTACCGGACTTAAGGTGTAAAGTAGCATGGTACGATTGGCCTAGTGTGAGCCCGCTGTTGGATTGTAGCTCCCACTTTGGTTCATTGAACTCCACTGAGAGCTGACGGTTTGTGCTTTTGTCTGTTTTGGATGCCTGTTGATTCGAAAGGCACAGCTGTGCATTAGCAAGCTTGGCTCAGTCTGATTACTACCTGCTCCCTTTGATTAATGTTCACTATTTGTGGGTGTTCGCTCTCTGAGTCAGTTTGAACCTGAAGCTGCCCCGCCCACTCCCCCAGGATAAATCAATCAACACCATTGAATTGCTAATATCAGCCCCGTTCGAAAGCCATTTTCTCCTTTCACTCACATCTTGCTGGATCCAATTTGACTTTTACTGATGAGAATTTGGACTTGTCTGTTTTGATTTTTTCTTTTCAGATATGCAGGTGATATTTTCAGTTTTCATGCAAAGTAATACAATTTAAGGGATATACACTTACTGTAATATTGGAACCTTCAATCTCCTTTTGACAACCAAGTGGTTCCTATTTAAAAATAGGTGCCATTATACATAATGAATGCTGAAATAATTTGTACCGTGCACAAACTGTCACCATCATAAAACCTTTATAGCTGTACAGGAAATTATGGAAGTTACATTTTAACATTCCTGTCATACATTTTAGACATGTTAACCATTGTTTAATAAATACACTACAAAGTGTAATTACTGACACAAAATTAATTGTGGCTACGTATTATTTATATTATCATTTGATTTGTACAAAAATATTTACACCTACAAAGGTAATCGCTCATATTGTACGGGGCAACCAACACTTCTGATTTTAATGGTCAACATCACACTCGTTTTGTTTGTCATTACTAGTAACCCTTTGTGGACTAATCACAAAAATATGCAAACACTTTTGTGACGTATACTTTTGAAGGTTATTTGTAAAGGACAATGTTTATTTTCCATTGGAATTAGAAGTCATTAATTGATTGCTGTTAAGATGTATCTAACAAGAAATAGTACAGGATAGTAATTCATCAGGACTCTTCTTCCTGCTATCCGGGAACTCGCAAAAAGCTGCTGCCTGACCAGGGCTCAGAAAATCTGCAGAGACTCCTCCCACCCCCACTAAGGACTGTCTTTTCACTGCTGGACTCTAGAAAGAGGTTTCACAGCCTCTGTAGCAGAACCTCCAGGTAACAGCTTCTTCCCTCAGGCCATAAGACTCTTGAACGCATCATAATAATCCCCTCAAAATCCCCCCCAAAAACGGATTAACTCGCTGGAATATAAAGACAAATTAATATACATCCATAAACGTGGATGCATATGCAAAAGTGCAATATATTTATCTGTACAGTAATCCATCCATTCATCCATTTTCTACCGCTTATCCCTTTCGGGCTCACGGGGGGTGCTGGATCCTATCTCAGCTGCAATCGGGCGGAAGGCGGGGTACACCCTGGACAAGTCGCCCTCATCACAGGGCCAACACAGATAGACAGACAACATTCACACTCACATTCACACATTAGGGCCAATTTAGTGTTGCCAATCAACCTATCCCCAGGTGCATGTCTTTGGAGGTGTGAGGAAGCCGCAGTACCCGAAGGGAACCCACGCAGTCACGGGGAGAACATGCAAACTCCACACAGAAAGATCCCGAGCGCAGGATCGAACCCAGGACCTTCGTATTGTGATCTATTCATTTATAGCTGCACCTTATTGCTCTTTTATTCTGCACTACAACGAGCTAATGCAACAAAATGTTGTTCTTATCTGTACTGTAAAGTTACAATTACAATAAAAGGAAGCCTAAGTCTAAGTCTCTAATTGCATCATGCACTTTTACTCTCTTGTCAGACCAAATTAGCGGGAGGAGATGAAATGATATATTCCCTTGTCTCGAAAAATGCCTTATTAGAATCTTAGAAATCTTAGGATACCTCATGACGGATACAACATGAGATATATAGCTCACTATAACTATGATATTCACATAGCGATATAGGCGTGAAACAAAAAAAAACCCAACCAGTTCAATTGTTGTTGGTTGGTTGAAGTTTATTTTGAACATGTATGCAGTTTCGACATGAGACATCACAAAGTTCACATATTTTTCATTGGTCTTCACATCATGTCCAAAAAGGAGTAGGAAGAAGCAACACTGGTAGCAATATAATTTAGTTTAAAGAGAGACAAACAGCAATAGTGTCGCTGTTTAGTGCAAACAGGATTGTTTAGGTGTCTTGATAAAGTAACACTTTTTTAAATTGAAGTGTTATGTGAATTATATTTATATAGGGCTTTTCTCTATTGACTCAAAACACTCTACATAGTGAAACCCTTTGTCAGGTTTGTCCCTGACAGTTTGGTTATGTTTTAGTATTTCCTCAGAGTTTGTCTTTGTTTCCTGCCTTGCCATCCAGTCTGTGCTGGAGTATTGTCATTATGACTTGTCGATGTGATTGTCATCACTACCTGTCGCTGTCGCTAATACTTATCCATGTCATTACTACCTGTCGTTGTAGCTACTACTTGTCGTCGTAACGGTAAGCTGTATTCTGTAGCTGTTTGTAGCTTGCTGTCTTTTTGTTCCTCGTCTCCTGTATGCTGGTTCCTGTTTCATGTTACCAGTTTGGTCTTTCCTGATTCCTGGTTTGTGTTTTACTTTTATTTTGGACATTAAATCATGTTTTCCTGTACCAATCCTGCCCTCTCTGCATCTTGGGGTTCGTCACCAACACTCTGTGACACCCATTATCTAAGTTACATTTGAACCAGTGTGGGTGGCACTGGGAGCAGGTGGGTAAAGTATCTTGCCCAAGGCTAGAGAAAGGCAAACAGGTGTTACGTTAGACATGCTGTCGTCATAACTACTCTAGGCAATGCTTAGCAGGATAAAAATAGCTGTGCCATTTATCCAGAATTTTAAAGGGGAACTGTACTTTTTTGGGGAATTTTGCCTATCGTTCACAATACTTATGAGAGCCAAGAAGACTTTTTTTTTTTCTTGCATTCTAAAATGTAAAAATTGGCTTGTTCTAGGTGGCTAGCAACGCAGATAATAGGAGCTATCTTTTTTGCTTCTAAATCACTTTAAAATGCATTCAAAAACCGCCAACAATACCTATTTTACGTTCCGTAACCTGTATAATACTGAAGAACAGTTTTTCTAGCGTACTAAACCATCGGTGTTAGCCGTGAGCTAGCTACAGCCAGAGGTAAGATAGCTAGCTAGTTTGTAATGCATGATGCAATGCGACAGAACACCAATCTGTACTGACTGAAAAACATGAACAATCATATTACAGTATCTGTAAAGTATCAGCTCACATTTCATGTTTTGTTCGTACACAGCTATGTAGCTCAACAGCGTATGTACTATAGTTGTGCGATGATGTGCTTGTATTAGGATCAATATTAACGTTTACAGTTCTGCATTTGGTCCAGCTGGCCAGAGATGTTTCCAGTTGATTTTGGGTAAGCAATTCATGTCTGTCGGCATAGCTTGACTCCAAGTTCCACATTTACAGTCTGCTCCAACGTTTCACTCTCTCTTTGTGCTCGCTTCTAGAAGCAGCAGTTCATCCTTTGTATATTCAGCTTCAAAAATATATGGTTGTGAATCCTCATTCGTCCAACAATAGTCGTTTTTGTTGTCTGTTATCAAGTCTGCCATGAATAGAAAAAAAACCCTGTTTGTATCCAGAAGTAGGAACACACATTTGTTGCCAGAAGTTGGAAGTGCGTTTCTATGCAAACGGAAATAAATTAGGCAATGCTTACTGTATACATATTGTACATATTACTTTATTTTTATGAACGTGTTACTACATTGTATATATATATACTTGCAGTGTGTGTATAAAATGTTGATGGAGGGTTTTGAAGTTGTTTTAGCCACATTTTCCAAGCATTTTTTTTAACATCTTTAGAATCCTAAAAAAAAAAAAATAGACATGTGTGTTCTTGTCTCTCATAATGATTGTGAATGATAATTCCAAAAAAGTGCAGTTTCCCGTTAATCCTCCTGTATTGGCCCAAATAGAAACCGGTACCAAACAATTGCAGTTATCGGTATGCATCCCTAATTAAGTGTTCCAAATATAAACTTACCACATCATGCTTTGAGGTATTTGCTTAACATGAATCCAGATAAACCAACTAATGTTGTGTGTGTATGTGTACAGTGTATAAATTCCAGTTTCTGTGTTTGGCTTATATCTGATCTTAATATAAATACATTTTAGTGACGTGCAGTCACTAGAGGCAGGTGAGGCGGGGCCTCACCTGCCATCATGGAAAGAAAAAAAATGTAAAAATATTTTTTTTAAATTAAATTGTTATATGTATCCAGTGATTATACTATAAAGTTATTTTCCATTTAACTTCACCAGTTTTAGATTATTTTTATTTAAAATCGCTGAATTTTCACATTTGCCATTCAAATACTGAGAAGAGATGGTGCGGTGAACAGCAGCCAGTTGAGGCACGTCACTCAGTGCCTCAACATGGATTGCGGACTCGGCTAACTGCTGGCCTGCTGTGCAGTGAGACCGTATTGCTTTATGAACTATATTATACATTTCCATAGTTTAGTTAGCTGAGGTATATCATGTACAGTGTATTTTGTCAACAACTGTATGTGTGTAACGTATTTCTTGTGCTGAGCGATCATAAAACGGCTGCAAAAGACGCACTGGCTGAGGCTCGCAGTAATCCCGCCTCCTGCACCCCCGCCGTAGAATGCACGGCAATCCCTGACGGGAGTGTTATATCAACTAAAGCCCACACTTAAACTTTCCACGTGCAAGATTGAATCTATTTAAAAAAGTTATTTCATAAGAAGCCAAAAAGTGCAAAATCAATAATGTTCGTGTTGTAGGAGTTGTGAATGACTGCAGGGCCACAACATTAGGTACACCTGCAGTCTGCAGGTTAATTCCTAATTCACAACTCCTCCAACACGAACATTATTGTTTTGCACTTTTTGGCTTCTTATTAAACAACTTTTGTAACCTATTTTTATGGGCTTTCCTCTTTGTGATGTTAAGTTCCTGTTATGCGCTGTTATACAGTATATGCCTTGAGCTCTTATTTTGAAGGCGCTAAGAGCGGAAGTGATGACACGTTGGAGTGGAGCGGAAGTTTTTGAAAGAAGGTAAATAAAGTGGTCCTCGTGTAAACTGGAGCCTCCGTGTTTGTTATTTTGTAGTTTCATACAGTATAGGCAACATTTATAAACCCTCGGTTACACTTTTTTAAATAGATTCAATCTTGCACGTGGAAAGTTTAAGTGAGGGCTTTAGTTGATATAACACTCCCGTCAGGGGGTGCATTAATCCAGCACAACAGCGGCGCATGGACTTAATTTATAAGTAAAGGTAAGACCATAATAACGTTATGCTTTGAGGGGTATATTGCAGTAATGTTATACTTTCTGTATGTATTTGCTTATCTTGAATCCAAATAAACCAACTAATGTTGTGTGTGTATGTGTACAGTATAAATTCCAGTTTCTGTGTTTGGCTTATATCTGATCTTAATATAAATACATTTAATTTTGAAACTCGGTGTTGAAGCACATAGTAGAACTGAGTCAGTTCAACATGATTCTGTAGATATATTGATTGCCAATCCTTTTGTAAGGGTCAGCTTTTTTCTATTTTGAAATTTTTCTTACACAAGTCTTCATTATAGCCTCATTCTATCGCCCCTGTTTGTTGAAAAAAAGACATTTAACTAATAGGACATGTAAAAGGCTGTGTTTTCCCTGCAAACATTGAGACCCCTTCTCTTTGACTCATTACATTAATATGAAGGCCTTAATGTCATGCTATAGTACGCATATTGTCCATAAAGCATTCCTATACAATCAGGGTGGCTCTTTGTTGTCCGCCTCTGGCCACCGAGCAGCCACGACACATGAACGTCATCTTAGCCTTGAGTTCATGTGATTTGTTATCCAATTGCATTAATGTAGGATTATTTCATCTTTGTAGATTTTGAAGAGAATCATTTTGTCATCCTCTGGCTTTTTCTTTCAGGGTGCCAATGTCATCAGCTAGTTGGTGGAACACACATGAATATTGGCTTATGTTATAAACATGAACTTGAGCCACAAGTTGCTTGTTTATAACAATGACAAGCTATGCTTTAATTGTAATACAATACTTGGCAACAAACACAATTCATTAAAAGCAGCTAAGGCTGGATTTACACTACGTGGACCAACTGACATTGGTCAAGACAAAGAAACAAACTGCCTCAAATTGCAATCAGACCTTGCTTGATTGTGGATGAAAATTAGAATAAGATATCTGCCAGTGACACTGCAGCTCAGATATACCATGTTATTGTAAGTTGAATCTAAAATATACTGTAGATCTGGAGTGCCCATTATGTCGATCGCGAGCTACCGGTCGATCGCGGAGGGTGTGTCAGTCAATCGCCAGCCAGGCATTAAAAAAATAGTCCTAAAAATGAGCGATCATAAATCTTCACCATGACGTCACTTGATTGACATTCACGGCACCCGAGGGTCTTGTGAGATGACGCTGGCTACTGCCAGCTCATTATTAAGAAAAAATTACCGACAGGAAGGCGAGAAACACTTTTTATTTCAACAGAACCAATATCCGCAGCAGGTCTCCAAGGTGAACAGCCTCTGGCATGTTAGAACGCCGTACCTGTCGCCAAAACTCCAGACCGACTGCACAGTTGCACAATAAAAGCTCTGCTTCATCCTACCTGCACTAACAAAATAAGAGTCTCAGAAAGCTGGCGTGCACAAGCTAGCAAGCTACGGAGTTTGCCGCCAATGCATTTCTTGTAAAGTGTATACAAAGGAGTACAGAAGCTGGACAAATTAGATGCCAAAAACCAACCACTTTCATGTGGTATTGGACAGAAAGGAGGACTTTTTTTCTCCTCCATTTGAAAATGCGGACGTTATCAGAACCACTGTCCAATGGCAGAGGGGTTAGTGCATCTGCCTCACAATACGAAGGTCCTGAGTAGTCCTGAGTTCAATCCCGGGCTTGTGATCTTTCTGTGTGGAGTTTGCATGTTCTCCCCATGACTGCGTGGGTTCCCTGCGGGTACTCCGGCTTCCTCCCACCTCCAAAGACATGCACCTGGGGATATCTTGATTGGCAACACTAAATTGGCCCTAGTGTGTGAATGTGAGTGTGAATGTTGTCTGTCTATCTGTGTTGGCCCTGTGATGAGGTGGCGACTTGTCCAGGGTGTACCCCGCCTTCCGCCCGATTGTAGCTGAGATAGGCTTCAGCACCCCCCGCGACCCCGAAGGGAATAAGCGGTAGAAAATGGATGGATGGATGTCTGATTCCTATCAATGCAAGTCATCAGAATCAAGTAATACATCAACTTATATTCTTGTCTTCATGAAAGAAAGGAATCTATATGTGTTCAACATGCTTGTATTATCATTAAACACCTTTTACTTATTAACAAGATTAATTATATGTGTTAAACATGTTTGTATTATCATTAAACACCTTTAACTTATTAACAATATTAACTATATGTGTTAAACATGCTTGCATTATCTTTAAACACCTTTAACTTGTTAACAATAGTAACTATATGTGTTAAACATGCTTGTATTATCCTTAAACACCTTTAACGTATTAACAATATTAACTATATGTGTTAAACATGCTTGTATTATCTTTAAACACCTTTAACTTGTTAACAATATTAACTATATGTGTTAAACATGCTTGTATTATCTTTAAACACCTTTAACTTATTAACAATATTAACTATATGTGTTAAACATGCTTGTATTATCTTTAAACACCTTTAACTTATTACCAATAATAACTATATGTGTTAAACATGCTTGTATTATCTTTAAACACCTTTAACTTATTAACAATATTAACTATATGTGTTAAACATGCTTGCATTATCTTTAAACACCTTTAACCGCCAATGTCGTTCTAAATTTTGAAGATTGCTGTCCGCGGGTATAACTCGGATACTTTAAAATATGTCCACATTGCGGACATGCTTGCCTCTATCCCAGACAACCCCGTGAATATAGCTTATGTCATCACAACATCTGGTTTTGTCAGCGTTTTGTCGGTGATCAAAGTATGTATTTTTTCGGCGTCCAAATTTGCGTTGCATCACGAGTCAATAGTGCGCAAATAATAAAATGTATATCCTTTCATACTGTAACTACTTGCTGATGTTAATGTGTATGTTTGTGTGTTATGATGTTCATTTTTCTCATGGTCTGTGAACACGCCGTGTCAGCGGAGAATGTGGAAATGTTGTTTGTGTAGGAGTGAAACATGGAGACGTGTGCAAGGAGGAAATACACTATATTGCCAAATGTATTTGGCCACCTGCCTTGACTCATATTTGAACTTGAATTTCCATCCCATTCCTAACCCATAGGGTTCAATATCATGTCGGTCCACCTTTTGCAGCTATTACAGTTTCAACTCTTTTGGGAAGGCTGTCCACAAGGTTGCGGAGTGTGTTTATAGGAATGTTTGACCATTCTTCCAAAAGCGCATTGATGAGGTCACACACTGATGTTGGTTGAGATGTCAGTCTTCGTTCTAAATCATCCCAAAGGTGTTCTATTGGGTTCAGGTCAGGACTCTGTGCAGGCCAGTCAAGTTCATCCACACCAGACTCTGTCATCCATGTCTTTATGGATCTTGCTTTGTGCACTGGTGCACAGTCATGTTGGAAGAGGAAGGGGCCCGTTCCAAACTGTTCCCACACGGTTAGGAGCATGGAATTGTCCAAAATGTTTTGGTATCCTGGAGCATTCAAAGTTCCTTTCACTGGAACTAAGGGGCCAAGCCCAACTCCTGAAAAACAACCCCACACCATAATTCCTCCTCCACCAAATTTCCACACACTGCAGTCCGAAATGTACCGTTCTCCTGGCAACCTCCAAACCCAGACTCGTCCATTAGATTGCCAGATGGAAAAGCGTGATTCATCACTCCAGAGAACGCATCTTCACTGCTCTAGAGTCCAGTGGCGATGTGCTTTACACCACTGCATCCGATGCTTTGCATTGGACTTGGTGATGTATGGCTTAGATACAGCTGCTCGGCCATGGAAACCCATTCCATGAAGCTCTCTGCGTACTGTGCGTGGGCTAATTGGAAAGTCACATGAAGTTTGGAGCTTTATAGTAACTGTGCAGAAAGTCGGCGACCTCTTTGCACTATGCGCTTCAGCATCCGCTGACCCCTCTCTGTCAGTTTATGTGGCCTACCACTTCTTGGCTGAGTTGCTGTTGTTCCCAAACGCTTCCATTTTCTTATAATAAAGCCGACAGTTGACTTTGGAATATTTAGGAGCGAGGAAATTTCATGATTGTGTTTGTTGACAGTTCCACGCTGGAAATCATTGAGCTCCTGAGACCGGCCCATTCTTTCACAAATGTTTGTAGAATCAGTCTCCATGCCGAAGCGTTTGATTTTATAAACCTTATATATTATTTTGTTTTCATGTAAAAAAAAAACAACCCTAATTTTTAAGGTTTTGTGGCTAATATTTTGCCGTGGTGCACAAGCACAATTAAATACATTAAGGGGAAAACCCTGCATAGAACAAACACAAGGTTAAATAAGGGAAATACCAGCTATTATATAGCTGCATTTTCTATATGTTTAAGAGTACTTCTGTACATTGTTTGTAGGCAGTCTAACCTTTATGTCAAACTTTACTGACCCCTGAATCTGTTTTCTCGCTGAACTCGCTCGAATGGCCCAAAATGTCTTTCTGAATATATTACTTTTGTCACCCCCAGCCTACCATCTCCCTATAGGGAACAATGTTCTCTGGGCTTCATGCTTCCTTTACTGTGTGACCTACAGATCACACATATATGATCTGTACTGTCAGCGCTTTCCCACCCACTGCTCTCTCCATTTTGTCTCGACCAATAAAAATCCCTCTAGCTTCTCAGTTAGCTGAAACTTTTTTCCTTTGTCTGCTTCTTTACTGCTATCCTCTTGTACATTGTAGGTTTTTTTTTGTTTTTTTTTTACAGAATGAGCAACATGTTTACTACTTTCTTTGTGGTTATGACTAACAGTCCACCCTGATATGTTTACAGTTCTGTATATGTCTTGCATGATTCTTTTTTCTATGGTTACTTAAAGTTAGCCGGACAAAATAAAAAAAATGAAGACCATATTTTGGGAGCATAAAACTGAAATGCAGCCTAACCATGTTTTTTACTGGCTCTGAGCACCAGCAGGGGACCCCTCTCTGAGGTTCTCAGAGCCCAAGATGGTTCATATGGTTCTAGCATGTCAAAGATGTACTTTGGTGCTAGACCATAGAAATACTGATTACATAGCTGTTTTAAAAGTCTATTCTCTGAGCAACAGGGAGCCAGTGCAGTGACCTAAGCACTGGACTAATATGGTCGTATATTATGGTTCTAGTCAGGACTCGGGCAACAGCATTCTAGATGTATTGCAGCTGCTTTTCAGCTCCTTTAGAGAAACCACAGTAAGGAGGCCATTGTACTACTTGGAGACAGAGGTATTCCCAAGCTCTGGTTTAGGCACTATTTATTTGATTTTGGCAATGTTTTTAGGTGGTAAAAAGCTGATAGAGCTATTATTGAATTAAAGTGTCTGTTAAAATTAAAGTCCATTACCACCCATACATTACTTACTTGATTATTAGGTTTCAGAGACAGGTTCTCAAGGTGACGAATTACACTTTAGATTTGCTCGTGTGGGCCACAGATAATGATTTCAGTTTTGTTTGAGTTTGGCTGAAGAAAATTGTTTTGTATCCGCACACGGATCTGTTCGATGCAGTGACAGAGTGATTACATAGGTCAACGTTTTCCTGCAGTCAGTGACATGTCGATCCTGTGTGTCATCTACATAGTTGGCACATTGTAGCTGTGTATTAGCTGGCCTAGTGGCAGCATGTACAAGTTGAACAACAGGGGTTCCAGAATTGACCCCTGAGTAACCCCACAGGTAGGGTTGGGCGATATGGCCTTTTATTAATATCTCAATATTTTTAGGCCATGTCACGATACACGATATGTATCTCGATATTTTGCCTTAGCCTTGAATGAACACTTGATGCATATAATCATATCAGTATGATGATTTTGTGTGTCTACATTAAAACATTCTTGTTCATACTGCATTAATATATGCTGACTTTAAACTTTCATGCAGAGAGGGAAATCACAACTAAGTTAATTCACCAAAACTGTATTTATTAAGCAGTGGCACAAACATTAATGTCATTTCAAAACAGAAAGTGCAAGGATGTCAGACATTTTAAAACAAGCTATTAGTGCACTTTTGTGCATGATGTCACTAAGATGACATATCAAAACAACACTAAATTGAAGTGCACTTTTTGTATAGAATGCCACTTTAATAGTTTAAAACAAATAAAGTGCACTTTTGTGCATAATGTCACACAAGGAAGGTCTCTGCTGGAGCTGTTGTCCCCGCGACCCGATTCCGGATAAGCGGTTGAAGATGGATGGATGGTCACACAAGATATTTCAATAATTGTCAAATAAAAATGAGTTGCATAATAGGAAATCAAATAGTGTATGTCCTTCGCTATGTGGTAGGTTCCTGCGGACGTTATCTCTTTGTGTTCTTGACTATTTTTTTCATACGGTGTTGATGTGGAAATGGTTGCTTGGGCATTTTGTTGGTGTGGCACCGGCCGGAGATGTTGACATGCGGAGTTTCAAGCACTTTTCATTCTCTAGCGGGTGACTTTTCAAATGATGCTATAAATTAGCAGTAATGCTACTTTTTGTAGCAACGCTTTTGCCGCATACTTGACATGTTACGGTATTCTGTTCAACATTGCCCCGCTTGAAGCCAAACCACCGCCAGACGATGGACCCCGTGCTGTTTTTCTTGGGAATTAATTATTCTTCCTTCATTTGTTACCAGGTTGGCACCTTCTTTCTCTCGTATTACCACTCGCACCGCACCGCTAGCATCAGAGCTAACGTTACCCATTCCGCTACCTGTCTGCTCCGCGAGGGCGTGTGACGTTGCACGTATGTGACGTATGTAAGAAGGTGCGCTTGTTTTATCTCTCTGTGAGAAGCAGAGGCAAGAAAGAGTGAGAAGAGCCTGTAGTGTAATGCCCGCAGCTAAAAGCAACTGCATGAGAACGTATACTCGAATATCACGATATAGTCATTTTCTATATCGCACAGAGACAAACCCGCGATATATCGCCCAGGCCTACCCACATTTGGTCAGAGACACAGTGACCCATTTCAAAAAAGTGCTTGAGATAGGACTTCAACTAATGCAGAGCAGAACCAGAGATTCCCACCCAGTTTTCTAACCTCTGTAATGAGATAGTATGGTCAACTGTGTCAAATGCAGCACTCCGGTCCAGCAGAACTAAGACTGAGAGTTTGCCTGCATCTGTTTAAGCTGATATCATTTGTTACCTTGATTAGAGCTGGAAAATATCAAATGCATTGTTAGGCAGGAGAAAGTCACTAAGCGGTTGGTATACAAAATTGTTTTAGGACTTCACTCAAAAACGGCAGTTTTGATCTGGATCGATAGTTGTTCAGTACTGTGGCATGAAGACTACTCTGCTTTAGAAGGGGCCTCTTGATGGCAACTTTTAAGGCCTTTGGTAATGTCCCAATCTGAAATGAGATGTTTTATTTTAGAAATCTAGTGGGTAACTCATCAAGGCAGCATGTTAATGGTTAACGGAATCTCTCCAACTGTTTTGTCATTGACAGTGTGAAATGTGCCAGCTCTGTGTCTAGCTGACTGCAGAGTAGCTATTTGTTTTCTGGGAATTATTGCGTTTTTAATGCCTTGAACTTTATCATGAAAAAATATTGCAAACTCATTGCACTTAGATGTAGAAATTAGTTCTAAAGGAAGTGATACTGGAAGTTTTGTTGATGTGTTTGTATTAGCAAACAGGACACCAGAGTTGGTGGGATTAGTGCATCTGCCTCACAATACGAAGGTCCTGAGCAGTCCTGGGTTCAATCTCGGGCTCGGGATCTTTCTGTGTGGAGTTTGCATGTTCTCCCCGGGACTGTGTGGGTTTCCTCCGGGTACTATGGCTTCCTCCCACCTCCAAAAACATGCACCTGGGGATAGGTTGATTGGCAACACTAAATTGGCCCTAGTGTGTGAATGTGAGTGTGAATGTTGTCTGTCTATCTGTGTTGGCCCTGCAATGAGGTGGCGACTTGTCCAGGGTGTACACCGCCTTCCGCCCGATTGTAGCTGAGAAAGGCTCCAGCGCCCCCCGCGACCCCGAAGGGATTAAGCGGTAGAAAATGGATGGATGGATGGACACCAGAGTTTTTACAGCAGATCGTGATTTTCAGAAAAATTATTCTCCCTTGCTCCACGCAGTCTGGTTGAACACACCTAACATTTCTTTGTAAATCTCATAATAAACTTGAGAGTTTTGACTTGTGCGATTTTTCCTTTGACGACATTCCCTTGTTTGTGCCCTAGCCTAGTATTTCTGATGCCTTTGCCTCCTTTTAACCATTCTAACTTTGACAAAAGCAATTCCACAGATCACTAAGGTAACTTTCCCTGACTTTGTGGATTATTTCTAGTTGTTTTTATTATTTATGTTTTATTCTTATTGTTTCTATTGTGGAAGTTGGCAGTGGTCATTAATTACTTTCAAGAGTTTATTGCACTGAAGAGAGTTGGAGAAGTTTGAATGAATGAGATTGGAATAGTAGATGGACTATGTTGAGGGCAGTTGAATTGTTAAATGAAGTTCGAATATGCTTAGTTGTGAACAGTGACATGTTAGATAACAAGGACTTAAGAGAAGCAATTGTATTGTATTCAATCTTTGACGGATGAGAAGGCGAAGTGCTCTGACCTTGCTCAGAGCAGTGGCACTAACCAAACGTGCCGACCTTTAGGTGTTAAGTTTGCCCATGCACAGTACAAAATGGTACATATGGCAGTCAAATGTGTGTACTATGGTGACATCATACATTATTAAAGTTTAATGTCCACAATTGATATATTTGGAAATTTCTCAAACCTATTACTGACTTCCAGAAAGTTGTATTCTATTTTTATTATCTCTCTTGGGAACTGAAAGTAAAAATATGATTTTTCTCGAAAGTTTCCCATCACATTCGTCAAATGTTTGATTAAATATTGCAATAATTATTCAAAGTCTAAAATGAAATGGAAATAGACATCACTATGGTATATATTAAAGATGATGTGCTGCCTTTTAACCCAATCAGACATTGGAAGCACACAATCTGGACCTTATCCACAGAGCCACCAGGATGTCCTTGTAGCCCCAAATGTATTTTCTCCCTTATCAAAACACATACATACATTTCTGTCCTACTAAGACGACAACTGGAGGGCTGGCCTTCAACTGCAATCAAACATGTACTCTAGATAGGCTTTCCTCTGCATGTATGAGTTGCTGGCTTCAGGTGGGGCCTCCAGTAATCATAATCATACTCACATATTGCCAAGGCATTATTTGCAGCCTCAATTATAGAGTAATGTGGATGTATAGACGTGTTCACTTACTTATTCTGCCGCTCACGCTCCCTCACCCCCTCCCAACACTTACTCAATCCAAGGCCTCTGGGCCCACACAGACATAATGGACAATCAGCCTGACAATCACAGCCTACCTCTGATTGATGCAGCAGTTGCAAACATATAGGCGCTCTAATGCCACAAGCTTGGTTCTCCGCAGGTCCTGCAGACACAAACACAAACACACCTTTCACACAGTCACTCAATGAATAAATAAATGGTGTTTTTTTTTCCTTCAGAATTGATAATTTTTTTTACTAGCTGAAGCTCTTCAAGCAGAAGCAAGAAACGTATATAACACCTTAACGGTATAGAACCCAATATTATGTTGGTTTTCCACTGTATCGTACCAACTCAACATGTCTTTACCTACATTGGTTTCTCTAATCTGAAAATTCTCACTGCATTGAATACATCACCAGAAACGAGACGCGTTAACAAACAACAACGACGGAGTAGAATGAGTGCCTCCCGTATTTACTTAGCGACATTGGCTGTGAGTCAAAGCACAAACAATATTATTATTCAATACAAGACTGGGGTCAGCAAGAAAATTTAACTCCATAGCAAAGTAGAGAGTGTGGAATGTTAAGATAAATAAAAAAGTGTTTTGTCACATACGATAGGTCAGATCATAGTGTAAATGGTATATTGTGTAAACCTCACTTACCGATGCCTTAAGAGCCTTGCTGGACAATGGCATGACAGCTCAGGGCTTTTAGCACATATTGTTGGACCACCGCTGTATCACCTAATCCCCACATACAGTAGGGTTTATGAAGGGATTTATGCAAAATGTATTGATTGCAAAGTAAAATGCATTATCAATCATTCATAAACAATTATTCAGTCTGTCAGTTAATAATAATAAGTTTTTTTGTTAGATTGTTTTTTGTTACATTGTGCTGTGACCACAAGCTTCTATTTTACTAGCAAAATAAATGGAGCCTTAGTATTGAATATCATTAATGACCTATTATGCTTTTTTAAGTAATATACTGGCAAAGCAGTAGAGCTAAATGTGTAATAATGCTTTGAAAAGCTTATTGATTTGCAAACTATATTACTACAAATATATGAACCCCTAATAAAGTATTACCTGTATGGCATACAAGTTATATAATTTAATTGTACATGTTGTTATGGCGGGCAGCACGGTGGAACAGGGGTTAGTGCATGTGCCTCACAATACGAAGGTCCTGAGTAGTCCTGAGTTCAGTCCCGGGCTCGGGATCTTTCTGTGTGGAGTTTGCATGTTCTCCCCGTGGCTGCGTGGGTTCCCTCCGGGTACTCCGGCTTCCTCCCACCTCCAAAGACATGCACCTGGGGATAGGTTGATTGGCAACACTAAATTGGCCCTAGTGTGTGAATGTGAGTGTGAATGTTGTCTGTCTATCTGTGTTGGCCCTGTGATGAGGTGGCGACTTGTCCAGGGTGTACCCCGCCTTCCGCCAGAATGCAGCTGAGCTAGGCTACAGCACCCCCCGCGACCCCAAAAGCGACAAGCAGTAGAAAATGGATGGATGGATGGATGTTGTTATGGCTTTTTTTATTACTTATAAACTGAAATCTTGCTACAGTTTTGGTATATATTTTTTGTAGCACAGACACAAGTTAGCTAATGCGCTATGTTGACAGCTCCGTATGAATGGGCCAGCTTTGTGTCTCATCTGACAAAGTCGATCCATCACCCAGGGGGGAACTAGGATGTCATTTTTCTGCTGATTAGCTGCAATGAGTGATGCAATCAGGTGTGACTTTGTGTATTTGTGTTATTGCTGCAATTTTGCCAACATGCGGTAAATGTGTATATTGGTGGAATATCTGTAGTTTTCATGAGAAATAGCATAATACCACAAAATAATATAATATAATCCCCATTTCCTTTTCTGTGCACATGTCACTTGTATGTAAAAACCCTAATTATTACCTTTCGTGGCAGTAACCGCTATACTGTGTTCATGGTAACTAGTCTGTCAGGCTTGCTACTGACAGTTTGGTCATGTTTGTCATGTTTTCCTGTGTTTGGTGTTTTAGTTCCTGTCCAGCGCTCTAATTTCTAGTTTCTTCTTCCTGTTTTGCGTGTTGTCATGCAATGACTTTATTCCTGCCATTGAGCGCTGTTTTTCTCACCTGCTCTTGATTGGCAATCAGCGAACACACCTGTCACTGATTGCTAATCAAGAGGGTTTATAGTCCAGTGTCACCTGCCTCTTGATGCTGGATCATTGTACTTGCTAGTCTGCTTCCTGCTTCCTGTGCACCTCCCTGTGGCCATGAAATTTACTTGTACCTGCACACCGTCTCCTATCTCTACATCCTTGGGGTCACGCTGCAAGCAACGCTCCCCAAACTGTGACATAGTTAATGGCATATTCCCTTCAAGTTTTGTTATCAAAGTGTACGCTTTGCATATTACTTAAAGCCAATGGAACAATGAACCCTGTCCAGTGCAAATTCTTGGAACCTTTTAAGAAAAACCTCACAGTCTAGAGTTCCAAGAAATCTTCTTAAATGTATTCCAGACTTCTTTTTTATTGTTTCCATATTACATCATTATTCTTTTTTCTTCTGAGATGAAGTTGAATAATATTTATGTTAGAAACCGTCAGAGGTACTACCACAGTCAGAAATCTATATAAAACACTGCGCAATAGTATGTCAGAATTGAATGAATAACAGTACCTCATAAGCAGTGTTCATCAATAATTCACTCAGTCACTAACCTAACATAGATAATAGAGTTTATTGTATATCCTTGGTAGCTGTCTTGTCTTTTGACATAAACGTGTTATCATTACCCATGTGAATTAGTGAATGTGTATAATCTACAAATGAATGTAAAGCTTGAACAATTCCTATGAATCCATTTATCAACTAAGAAAAGCAATTCCAGGTGCTACTTAGGGTTTAAAAAAAGACAGATGTACAAATGCATGTGAACATACAGTAAGCTGGATTGTATAGGAAACAGATTTGGTACCCCTTGTAGGGCTGGACGATTATGGCATAAATAATACTATCGATTAGTTTGACTGATATTGTAATCACGGTTAATCACACAATTATTCATTCATTTGAAAACATGAGTATTATTTGTGCCACCAAAATTTAACTTTTAATTTAGTAAAAAAAAAAGAATTGATATAAATTAGTAAAGAATAAAACACAACAGGTAAAACATTGATAATAGCAATGGCAATTAATTTATACAACAATAGCAACATAAAAAACAATACAATTCAGTTTTTACTTTTTTAATTGTTTTTAAATCAGTTGTTTTGCCTTTTACATTTTTTACCACCATTGCGTGCTTTTTGTGTAAAATAAAATGTATTTAAATCTTTGTAAATTTAATGCAAAAATCTACTACATTTATTGGTGCAATACATTGTTGGACAATTTTTGTAAATGTATCAATAAGTTATTTAAGTACATTATGCTTGTGCAAAGTGACGTAACACAGTGGTGAACACGCCCTTTCCCAACTACTTTGGCACGTGTTGCAGCCATGAAATTCTAAGTTAATTATTATTTGCAAAACAATATATATAATTTATGAGTTTGAACATCAAATATCTTGTCTTTGTAGTGCATTCAATTGAATATGGGTTAAAAAAAGATTTGCAAATCATTGTATTCCGTTTATATTTACATCTAACACAATTTCCCAACTCATATAGAAACGGGGTTTGTAAGTAAGTATAATATTTTGGATTTAGATATTATTCAGATATTCATGGATGTTTGCCTCGTCTTTAGAGTTCTAAATAAACTTGCTCCCCCTCCCTTGATAGATTGTATTAATAAAAAAAATAGCAGTCAAGTAAACACCAGAGCAGTGACCAGAGGGGACTGCAATGAAAAAAGGCGCCGGACTAAATTTGGCCAAATGGTGGGGTCTAACCACTGTGACACATATTCAACATTTAAAACTGCACTGAAACAGTGGTTGAAAACTAATCAGACACGCACGCACAATTAGATTATTCCCGTTTTTTTGTTTGTTTCTTGTTTGTTTTACTTTTTATGTTTTTGTCCATTGTCTGTGCTTATGGTATGCTTGTAATGTGTAATGTTTTGTGATGTATGTATTGTTTTGTATCGTGACCTGTTGAATGTTTACTATATTAACCTGCCTTAGGACAACGAATGAAAATGAGCTATTGTGCTAACACCGGCATGTTTACATTGTTGTTCTATGTTGATGAATATGCATTGTCCTAATTCAAAATAAATAAATAAGAGTCACAGAAAACTACAGAGTTCGCCGCCAATGTATTTCTTGTAAAGTGTACAAACACGAGTATGGAAGCTGGACAAATGAGATGCCAAAAACCAACCACTTTCATGTGGTATTGGACAGAAAGTAAGCCTTTTTTCCCCCTCTCCACAATGTAAATATTTTCAGCACTACTGTGAATCCTGTCTGATTTCAGTCAATGCAAGTCCTCAGAACAAAGTAATACACCAACTTATATTCTTGTCTTCATGGAAGAAAGGAATCTATATGCTTGTATTTTTATTAAACACCTTTAATGTTAACAAAATAAGTCTGTTTTATAAATAAATAAGTGTGTGCGTGCGTGTGCGAAGATGAGTTAGATCACCTCGACTTGGTCATTTGAAAAGTAGCTCGCCTGCTGAAAAAGTGTGGGCCCCCCTGCTTTCCACTATGACTCTCTATGAGGGGCCATAGAGTGCTCTGAGTGAGGGGGGTGGCACATATTTGTGTGCAGTGCTGGTGATTTTTTATGTGCGTGATAAATTAGCATTAGTTTGGCAGGAGGAAGGCCTATCAACCCCACGCTGTTCAATGTGTTTGTGTGAGTATTACTATGTAATATGTAGCCTCCGTGTGTGTTTGGGAGATAAGGTTTGATAATGCATTCATGAGACTGAAAAAATGAAAGTGTGTGGGTCAGTCACAGAGAATTATGCATGGTAAGTGGAAGTTTAGTGGGGAGTCTTTCAGCCGTTGATCCAAAAAGGGAGAATAATGAGGGGAAAAGAAAGAGATTAGGATATGAACAATATTTAACAAATCTGTAATAATATTCATATGTTTTGCTTAAATGGAAGTGTTGAAGTGGTTTTGCTACAGGTTTAGCTCAATGTTCCTTTTTGGTGTGTGTTTTTTTCCTCCTCATAAAAAAATAATTATGGTCATTCGCCTCCCTTTCAGTTGGGATTGCCATTTTCTGTTTGCATAGCTTAAAAAGCCAACAACGTGGCTTGGGATTTCGGATGCTGTTTGAGTGACTTGCTCCTTTATTTATGACACAGATAAAAACATTGATTACAAATTCAAAGCCACGGTGCCGTCATTACCCGTGTTATGATGTGGATTAATTAGCAATTAAACTCATGATCCCATAAATCTGTTGCGGATCTCTCATGTACCATGGGATGTTGTCTTGTGGATGCTGATGTAAATTAAAACTCACCGTGCAAAGACGTGTTATTTGGTGGTCTGCTATTCGACAGATGGGGTAAACACAAATCTAAATGCAGGCGCTCAAAATCAGGAAGTGCACTAGCAGAGGCCAATTCATGTTATTTTGCATGCAAATACATTCAAGCCACGTGTAATTGACAAGGGAAGCTCATCAACTTTTGATTTGCTGCAGAAATGTTTCCATACATGTCGTTGCCTATGCAGGGGTGTGTCCATGCATGATAATCCTGTCTGCACATAAGATCATTGATTCGCCCAAGTCATTCAGGTAGGATTATATGTCATTTAGTTAGGTATAACATATACATCGTCACCAACTACATCTTTTGTATTCAATATAATAATAGTAATAATCATGGATAGATACACAGTCATGGCCAACAATATTGGCACCCCTGCACCACTTCTCCCAAAACATTTTTAAAAATGCTTTGGTATTCACATGTTTATTTCTTTTGTTTGCATTGGAACAACACAAAAAAAAACCTCAAAAAAGCCAAATCTGATATTATTTTACACAGAACTCCAAAAATGGACTTGACAAAATTATTGCCACCTTTTCAAAATTGTAAGAAATAGTTGTATTGTAAGCATGTGATGCTCCTTTAATTTGTAATTAAACTCACCTGTAGCAAGTAACAGGTGCTGGCAATATAGAAATCACACTTGCAGCCAGTTAAAATGGAGAAACGTTGACTCAACCTTTGTGGTGTGTGTACCACACTGAGCATGGAGAAAAGAAACAAGAGCAAAGAACTCTCAGAAGATTTGAGAACCAAGATTGTGGAAAAGCATGGACAATCTTCAGGCTACAAGTCCATCTCCAGAGATCTAAATGTTCCTGTGTCTACTGTGCGCACTGTCATCAAGAAGTTTAAAGGCCATGGCACTGTAGCTAACCTCCCTGGACGTGGACGGAAGAGAAAAATTGATGAAAGACTGCAACGAAGGATTGTTAGAATTGTGGATAAAGAACCTTGATCCACTTCCAAACAAATTCAAGCTGACCTGTAGACACAGGGTACAACAGTGTCAGCTAGGAGACCCAGGAGGACCCCGCTGCTGACACAGAGACATAAAAAAGCAAGACTGGTCTGAGGAAGTCGAAATCCTTCTGGGAGAACGTCCTGTGGACAGATGAGACTAAAGTGGAGCTTTTTGGTAAAGCACATCATCACAGAAAACAAAATGAGGCCTTCAAAGAAAAAAAAAACATCCCTACAGTCAAACATGGCGGAGGTTCACTGATGTTTTGGGGCTGCTTCTGGTACCGGATGCCTTGACTATGTGCATGGCATCATGAATTCTGAGGACTACCAAAGAATTTTGGGGCATAATGTAGGGCCCAGTATCAGAAAGCTGGGTCTCCGTCAGAGGTCATGGGTCTTCCAGTAGGACAACGACCCAAAGCATACTTCAAAAAGCACACAAAAAAGGCTTAAGACAAAGCACTGGAGAGTTCTGAAGTGAGTCCAGATCTAAATCATATAGAACATCTGTGGAGAGATCTAAAAACAGCAGTTGGGAGAAGGCACCCTTCAAATCTGAAAGACCTGAATCAGTTTGCAAAAGAAGAGTGGTCCAAAATTCCAGTAGCAAGGTGTAAGAAACTCATTGATGGTTACAGGAAGCGGTTGATTTCAGTTATTATTTCCAAAGGGTGTGCTACCAAATATTAAGTTAAGGATGTCAATAATTGTGTCCAGTCCATTTATGGAGTTCTGTGTGAAATAATATCAGATTTTTTTTTGGGGGGTGGGTGGGTGTTGTTGTGCTGTTCCAATGCAAACAAAATAAATAAACATGTGAATACCAAAGCTTTTGTAATTTCAACAATTTTCTGGGAGAAGTGGTCCATTATGTGACAGAAATGCAGGGGTGCCAATATTTTTGGCCATGACTGTATGTAGCACTTTTCTGGACACTCCAAAACGCTTCACAGAGAACTCCGAACCCATCTGTCATTCACTCCACATTCACACTTTAATGGTGGTAGGCTTCATTTGTAGCCGCAGCTGTCCTGGGGTAGTCTGAAGGAAGCGTGGCTGCCAATTTGCACCTATGTCCCCTCCGACTACCACCAAACATTCATAACATTCATACACCAGTGTGAGCGGCCCTGGGAGCAAAGTGTCTGAAGTGTCTTGCCCAAGGACACAACAGCCGTGACTCGGATGGCGTAAGCTGGAATCAAACCTGGAACCTTCAAGTTGCTGGCACGGCCACTCTAGCATCTGAGCCACGTCTTCCTGAGTTTTTTTAAGACTGATTTGTTTGGACTTTATAAAAAGCAATATTTTTCCCCGCAAAATGAATGCAAACGTAACTAGACAGAAATTCTCCCAATATACATTTAAACATGATGAAAAGAAAGTACCTTGCATCATAAGCTCAAGATGTAAAGTCTCACAAAGACATCTGCCTCCAATCCAAAGTAGCAAAAAAAACAAAAACTAATGTTTGCCATGCGCTGATAATGTTCAAAGGGTTTTTCTGCCCCTGAAATGTGCTTTGTTTGCTGATGTCAGTAATTTATTTGGTCTTTTGGAGCTGGTCAGCGTGCGCGTGCAGGTGGTGCCTGTTTTAGAACACACACATTGCAAAGTCAGTGCCCAGAAATAGAGAACGAGTCAAGCTAAAGATTGAAAAGCAGAAAAAAGAAAGTAAGGACGGAAATGCAAGTGTCAGAGCCTTACTTCTAAGGCGTTCTAAGACATATTGCTTGGAAAATGATTAGACAGCTCAATGTTAAAGTATAGGGCTTGTTTGAAACAGTATCACAATGCAAATACTGACCACTAAGTTTACAGGATATCTTTAATTCCACTACTTAGTTTATGGGGTGCAGGACTATCTAAAGAAAAAAGAAAAAGCAAGGCCAACAACACTTGTGTCCTTCTAATAATTTTAATACAAACTGCGCAGGCGCTACCAAACACAGAACGGTTTGGAAAATGTCTTTGTCAGTGTGCAATTTTCAACAGGAAGTGATGCACTTATAGTCACAGCGTTGGTCAATCAATTGACACAACAATAAATAAATCAAGAACAAAATTGTACAAAATAAATCAAAGACTCAGTACAGTATCATAGGAAAACAAATAAAGCAATGAAAAAATGTGTGGGCAACCATTATAATAAAAAGGAGACACAGCTCATCAGCACAGTGAAAAAAAATAATAAAGCGCTAGAATAGCTACAGTATAGCTCCAGGACTATCTAAAGTTGCTGAGATTTTGAGTTGATTCCCCGAGTGACAGGACCCTTTACATTCTTCTGTCAAGCCAAAGTATTTGGCAAAATGTCAGCATGAAGACCAACAATAAAAAGTACACACAGAAAGGGATTTATAAGATACTCTTTGGCAAAAAAGTGTTTCAAATAAATCCGCCTCCATGTAAACGACTGCCAGAGACCAAAGGAGCTTGTTTTAATGGTTAAAATCATTCAAATACTTTCCTCTAATTTGTCGTGTCTCAATTTCATCAGTGGTATTAACCAGAAATGTTATTTGCATCCTGTTTATCATTTATAATTGAAATGGGTTAATGAAAATTAAAGTCTCACTACTCTCATACTACCTGATCTGTGATTTGTCCCCCTCCCACCATTTGTTTAGGTGTGAACACAGTAATTACTTTTGTAAAAACACCTGTTAGTGCATAATAAATAAAAAACATGCTGATTCAGTTTAGCATCCCATCCTTTATTCTCTGTCGGCCCTATTCTCCCATGTGCTTAAGTGAGCGAAGCTGTGCAGTCTGTCACTGGTGGCGCAACCCGGAAATTTGGTCAGGCGTGTATTCTTCCACCGACTTAAGTACTTTTGCTCCTATGCGCGTCTGAGGCTGCAAAAAGGCCAGCGCCACGGGAAAGTGAAACATTTTATTGCACTTGGAAGTTTGGATTCAATGTACACCACATGCAATAATACAATCGTCACGAAGACAATGATAAAGCTATCAAATCTGTTCTGATTGCTTAAATTGAGACACAAGGAAACGTTCATTTATATGAGCATAATCGAGCCACAATGCCACTTTAAATTAAAAATTAAATAACAAAATACACGTAGTTTACCTGAGTGAGTCTCTGATTGTGTGTGAGAGAAGAGGGACGTGGCCACCGCAGAAGGCGAACGTGTATATCGGCCGCGTTCGGGCATCCTGGGAATAACTAACATTCAATAGCATGGACTTAAGCATGGACTGTGGCCTTCAGTACAATTTTAGCTGTACTGTCTGACCATTATTGAACTATATACAGTCGCGATCAAAAGTTTACATACATTTGTAAAGAACATAATGTCATGGCTGTCTTGCGTTTCCAATAATTTCTACAACTCTTATTTTTTTGTGATAGAGTGATTGGAGGACATACTTGTTGGTCACAAAAAACATTCATGAATGTTTGGTTATTTTATGAATTTATTATGGGTATACTGAAAATGTGACCCAATCTGCTGGGACAAAAGTATACATACAGCAATGTTAATATTGCGATTGACTCTTCATCGAAACGGGATTATGTGGGTGTCCTGTCGGTCGCCATCCCAACGAGAGTTTAAATATGTTTCTTTTATTATGGTTATCCCAGGGCATTCAATCGATCGCAACTGGACTGTTTGGTTTGTCTTGGAAGACATCTATTTATTATGGTTAGTTTGTATGTTTAGCACCTAGCAATGCTGCTGATGCTATAGTGTCAAAATAAAGCTGCATCCGTGAAGCACTCAGCTTCTAAAACTTATTGCTCATCCTTCTCGTGTTCAGGCTCAAAAATAT
This sequence comes from Nerophis lumbriciformis, assembly GCF_033978685.3. NCBI lineage: Eukaryota > Metazoa > Chordata > Actinopteri > Syngnathiformes > Syngnathidae > Nerophis > Nerophis lumbriciformis. The sequence continues at coordinate 27,139,383 of NC_084551.2, read as the reverse complement.
AAGGTTCTGTTAGTGGTTCATAATATTTCCTAAAGTAATTGTCTCACAAAGTCTGCTTGATTAGCATTGTTATTAATGGGGAAGGGATCTGTGGTTCCTACCTCTACGTCACGTAATCACGTGTCGTAGAGGTATATAAATTATATACATATATATGGTAATAGCTTCAATATAGAGGGAACATGTTTGTCCACTCTACTGGTACTTTAAGCACTGAATCATTTTGGTTTCCTTTGAGTTCTTACGATGTGGAGAGAAAATAAACCTAAGGGAACTGAACCAAGTTGTCAAACCAATCGTTTGATTCTAACTAGGGGATGCAAACCAGGTAAAGAATGTACTCACACCTCTATAGTATTTCTATTATTATGTATATTTAATTAAGAAATAACACCAACCACTCATTGAGAGAACGTATCAAACAACGTTGGTCTCCCTTTTGTCTGTGTGGCTCTGCATCCAAATGGTATACATCTGTTTTTGCCATATGATCCTTTTGTGAGCCTTTGGACATCTGGGCTGACGTCCTGCCTGTAAAAATGTCAGGAGAAGACAAATTGGTGTTTTGTAATCCTGCAACACAGACATGGACAACCCTCCCATGTAGTTTTTTAGACAAGACTCAATTATAGCAAGTTTATAATAAAACATGAACATTCATGAATTATTTCATTTGTATTGTCAATGAGAATGTTAATGTAAGAATCACAGTCAGTTGTATGTTTTTTTTGTTGTTTTGCAACATCTTAGTTAGCTTTCCTGGGGCCTGTCTGTGCTTTTTTCCGTCCTCTATTATGTTTGTTGACTCTTGAAAGCACTGTGAATAGCCTACCGTTGAATTAATTGTACGTGGCAAAGCAATGTGGCCTTCCCTTGACATGTTGTCGTATTTGATTTTCTGATATCTTCAATGGATTACTTTCTGCATTTGATTCAAAGCCTTGCTTCTTTTTCCATTTTCTTTTTACCCACTTTTAAAATGTTTCTAAAGAGCAGCGATGAATACTGTTGCATGTTCTTAGGCAAGGCACTGAAACTGAAGTGGCTTGGGGAACCTTGAAGTTGTAATTAAATGTTGAGGTGCACTGAAAGAGAAAAATGTGGAGCAAAACTTTGATTGAATTGAGATTATGATGAACATGAAACACAGCTGCCAATTCTCCCAGATTCTGGAGGAGACCTTTGGAAATTGCCTTTGTCCTCTGCCATCCAGGCTGAAGTTAAAAATCTCTTTGTGTGGAAATAAAATACTTAAGTTTGAAGAATACATAAATATTGTGTGAATGTGTTAAATTAATTAAGATCGCACTAAAAAGCTGCATTTCTGGCACAGACAAGTCCACAGATTAGCATTAATCCCTTGGTAGATCGCAATATTATCAATATTAATTTATATGCCAACATCAGGCTAAGCAATTGTTCATTCGTGATTGCAGGGAAATGGCTTTCAAAAAGAAGAAATTTAACAAAAATTCAAGAATATTTTTTTCATGCTTTATGAGAGGGTTCAGAAGTTAAGTAAGGGCAAATAAGAGCCATTCTGCACAGTTTGCAAAGTAGGCATTTTTATCAAGCGAGCGAGGCGAAAAGATATACTCGTCGGCTATAAACATGAAGACACATGAAAGTTATAGTCGTTACAAAAAGGATCCATAGCTTTTTTAGGTAAGATCATATACTGTACTAGAGTTAGATTTCCTGATGTTTTTGTCTAATTTATCATTTTTTCCAAATTGAAAACTGATTTGTCTAACTAGCTGTACAACAATAGGCTTCTTTGTTTACATTTAGAAAGCATATACAGAATTGTATTCTAAAACTTTTATGTGCCATTAAATAGGTGTCTAATTAATAATATTATTTTTTGTAAAAAAAAAATTGAAATAAAAATTAATGTGAATTTTACATTGCATCATATTTCAACGTAAAATTCATTTTATTATCTAAATGTTCAGCCCCACTACTCCAAGTTGAAAGCATTGCTGTTAGAACACTCATTATAAAAAGAAAACCAAAAAAATGGGGTTCAAAATGTGTTTAAACCAGGAGATGCACGTCAGCAATGTATTTAACAATTGTTTTTTTTGTTTTTTTAATGTTTTTGTGTTTAGGTTGGTGAGAGGCAACACGTGTTGGTGACAGAGGAGTCCTTTGATGCCCAATACTATGTGGCACATAACAAGTTCTATGAGCAGGTAAGACGACAGTTTAACACTACAAATAACCAAACACACACATTTAGTCGTTGGTTTGTGTTTGGTTTTTGTGCCTGCATTATAACTATTATTATTGGCAATTCATCCCATAGAAGAAGATAAGATGGGAGGAAGGCCACTTTGACCCTAACTTTATTTTCTTATTTAAACGGGGATAGCAGGTCTATTCTATGTGTCATACTTGATCATTTCGCGATATTGCCATATTTTAGCTGAAAGGATTTAGTAGAGAACATCGACGATAAAGTTCGCAACTTTTGGTCGCTGATAAAAAAAGCCTTGCCTCTACCGGAAGTAGCAGACGAGTAGCGTGAGGTCACAGGTTGTGGAGCTCCTCACATCTGCACATTGTTTACAATCATGGCCACCAGCAGCGAGAGCGATTCGGACCGAGAAAGCCACGATTTCCACATTAATTTGAGCGAGGATGAAAGATTCGTGGATGAGGAAAGTGAGAGTGAAGGACAAGAGGGCAGTGGGAGCGATTCAGATAGGGAAGATGCTGTGAGAGGCGGGTGGGACCTGATATTCAGCTGGGAATTACTAAAACAGTAAATAAACACAAGACATGTATATACTCTATTAGCCACAACACAACCAGGCTTATATTTAATATGTCACAAATGAATCCCGCATAACAAACACCTCCCCCCTACCTGCAGCCGCCCGCAATACACCGCTTCCCACCTACAGCTTTCTTCTTTGCTGTCTCCATTGTTCATTGAACAAATTGCAAAAGATTCACCAACACAGATGTCCAGAATACTGTGGAATTTTGCGATGAAAACAGACGACTTAATAGCTGGCCACCATGCTGTCCCAAAATGTCCTCTACAATCTGTGACGTCATTTGCCGCCGTCATCATACCGAGACGTTTTCAGCAGGATATTTCGAGCGAAATTTAAAATTGCACTTTAGTATGCTAACCCGACCATATTGGCATGTGTTGCAATGTTAAAATGTCTTCATTGATATATAAACTATCAGACTGCGTGGTCTGTAGTAGTAGGTTTCAGTAGGCCTTTAAAGTGAACAACCTCTGAATCAATTTTTTTTTTTCTCTATATTTTCTTGGTTGCTAGTTCAGCACTTCCTGTGTTTTACATATAGCAAATCAAATTAAAGGATTTGCTCTGCATGTCACTGAAATTCTCACAGCAGGTGCCACTAGTCAAAGCTCACATACTGAATAAAGTAGGTTATCTGTAATATCACACAATCTCTCACAAATGCATAGACGCACCCTACGGTGGTCATGAGAGCATTTGGCAGCTGATAGCAGTAGTACTTTTTTTTTTTCTTTGAGTACGAACATTAAGGTCAGCCCTAAAGACATGAACATTCCGTCCAACACACAGCTGTTCATCGAACGTGGCTTCAAAGAACCTCTCTGAACCTGTGAAAAATTAACTTTAAAACATCTTCAAATAAATCAATTTCCTCCTCGCTTTAACTATCATCAGAAACATGTTTGAAGTTGTGCGTTTTATTAGCGGGGAGGCCAGGGGATGGCAATAATTTTTCCTTCACTTCTTTGCTCCCTCCCTCTCATGCCTGCCCACTCTGCATCTACTTCTGCAGGCTATAAACTGCAGGTTGCAAGTGTCGCTCGCTTCATGCTTGTTTTTTTGCCTGAGTGCACACCTTACAGGTGCATTTGCACTCATGCGGGCATACACTGACTCTTCAAGAACATGAGCCTACTGCTAGTACAGTTATCCCCCCATGTCAACCACAAACCATGGTTTTAGTCCACGGGTGTCCAGACTTTTTTCATAGAGGTAATGAAGTGTGTGTGTGTGTGTGTGTGCTGAAAGAAAAACTCAAAGGAAGTTAGACACATAGCCACCGACTAGTTTTATTTAGTATCTGCATTTTTCTTCTACTTTTGGCTCAAATTGTGAATCAACAAATCATGCAATACCAGATAGGACCCATAGAGTTCAGATGGCCAAATGTTTTTTTTATGTATATTTGCACCTGAATATGAATCTGGCAGTCATTTCCCATAATATCAATTAATTTTTTAGTATTGTGTATTGCTTGACATCACCTACACAACTGAAGCCCATTTCCAGTGTGGATATAATAATATGAAAATAAAGAATATATCAGTTGATTGCATGTTTTTGTCACCATAGTCTTTGATTACTTAAAAACTAATGGTTAACATTATGAGCAAAAAAAATATAAAAAACAATTTCTGGACTTCCCTGCTCTTTCATAAACACCTTAGCCTGTGTTTCCCTAAAGGGGAACTCCACTTTTTTTTTTTAGATTTTGCCTCTCGTTCACAATTATTATGAGACAAGAAGACAAAAGGTTTTTGAGTTCTTGGTGGCTAGTAATGCAGCTAACATGAGCAATCAATTCTACCACTAAATCACTTTTGAAATGCATTAAAAAAAAAACGTAAATACTTCATTTACGTTGCGTAACCTGTATAATAACCAAATGTAGCAACATTGTTAATGTAAGAGCGAACACTGAGAAACTATTTTTCTAGCGTAGTAACACATTAGTATGCTACAGTATAAGCCGTAAAGACTAGCTACGGAAAAAGATAAACACGCTTCTACGTCAGCACAAAACGTGTTTTGAGTTTGTAATGCACACTACAATGTGATAAGACACCAATCTGTACTGGCTGAAAAACATGAGCAATCATATTACAATATCTGTAAAGTATTAGCCCACATTTCATGTTTTGTTTGCACACAGCTAGCAAATGCTGTCTGTAATGATTCACACATGACGTGGTGCGTGTATCACGATCAATTATAAAATGTTACTCACTCAATGGACAGTTAGTTGTCTGTTTGGTACAGCAGGCCAGGGACGTTTTTTCCGGTTTATTTGGGTAAGCACTCCATTTATGTCGAAATAGCATGGCTTTAAATTCAACATTTTGTAAGTTTAAGTAACTTTCACCTCACTCTCTCAGCCTCCGTCTGCTCCAACGTCTCAGCCGTACTACATGCTGGCTTCTACGAGCAGTAGTTCATCCTCCATATATTCAGATTTAAAAAGATAGGGTTGTGAATCCTCATTTGGCCAAAAATAGTTGTCTTCGTTTTTTGTTACTGAATCTGCCATGATTAGGACACACACACACGCCTTTGTATCCGGAAGTAGGAAACACATTTGTAGCCAGAAGTCGCTGCTATGGAAACGGAAATAAATGCGCAGAGGAATTAGTTCCGGCAATGACTATAATCCAGTAAATATTGTACATATTAAATATTGTTATGAATGTGTTTGTTACTACATTATTTCAATACTTGCAGTGTGTATATTCATTGTTTGAAGTTGTTTTAAGTTAAAGTTAAAGTAGCAATGATTGTCACACACACTAGGTGTGGTGAAACTTGTCCTCTGCATTTGACCCATCCCCTTGATCACCCCCTGGGAGGTGAGGGGAGCAGTGGGCAGCAGCGGTGCCGCGCCCGGGAATCATTTTGGTGATTTAACCCCCAATTCCAACCCTTGATGCTGAGTGCCAAGCAGGGAGGTAATGGGTCCCATTTTTATAGTCTTTGGTAGAACTCACAACCTAGCGATCTCAGGGCGGACACTCTGACCACTAGCCCACTGAGTAGGTTTTAGAGGGCTTTGAAGGCTCAAACCGTGACTCCCATTAGTCACAACTTCCAAGCGTTTTTTATCACCTTTAAAAAACCCCCAACCCCTCAAAAAAAAAGATGTGTGTTCTCCATCCATCAATTTTCTACCGCTAATCCCTTTCGGGGTCGATTGTGACCAAAAAAAAGTGCATCTTGAGTAAAGCATCAGTAGAAGAGTACACTCATTAGAACACTAACATCTTAACTTATTTTGCTTTTGCTTTTGAGCATCAGGTCTGTTCTTCTTTCTCCCTTTTTTCCGCAGGTTCTTACTCAGTCGTTCTCCCTTCCAGGATGTTTGTGGTTTTCAGGATCGCATTTGGCTTGAGTCTTTTAAATGTTTTCCATCCAAACTCCGACCTAAACCCTTCTTCAAAGTCAGAATCATTATAACGATTGCTGCAAATCTAAATTTTCTTTCGTGTTCTGTTCCATTTTGCATGAGTCAGTTTGACCGGTGAGGTCCATACTTTCCTCATGTTCCCATCATGTATGCAGGCTGACCTCTTCTTTAGTTGTATTGTTGTTGTTGTTGTATTTGGTTGTATGCATCTGACAGACATATGTGTTAATTTCTTCAAATTCTACAGACAAGTACAGGGATTCTGGATAAAGATGCAACCAAAACACACACTACACTATATAAAATTGACTCCCGTCTTCTGTAGGTGACGTCAGCAGGCAGATGCACGCTCGTCCACAGGTGGACATTCCAAAATGTGCTCAAACTCGTTAGAAAACAAGCCTGAAATCATTACTGTGTCTATTTTGGGGGATGTAGAAATCAATTTTAAGTCCAGAACTATGGAATAAGTGCCAATGTTGTCAGCATAATATAATAGTTTTCTGGCATTTCGTAGCTTTTAGCTTAAGTTAAGAAAAGCACAATATTCACCAGAAGTTTAAAATAATTAGAAAGTGAATCCTATGCTTTGCCAACCTAATACACATATTGCCTTCATAGCAGGGGTGTCAAACTAATTTTAGCTCAGGGGCCACATAGAGGAAAATCTATTCCCAAGTGGGCCGGACTGGTAAAATCATGTCATGATAACTTAAAAATAAAAACAACTTCTGATTATTTTCTTTGTTTAAAAATACAAACCCCGTTTCCATATGAGTTGGGAAATTGTGTTAGATGTAAATATAAACGGAATACAATGATTTGCAAAGTAGTTGGGAAAGGGCATGTTCACCACTGTGTTACATGGCCTTTCCTTTTAACAACACTCAGTAAACGTTTGGGAACTGAGGAGACACATTTTTTAAGTTTTTCAGGTGGAATTCTTTCCCATTCTTGCTTGATGTACAGCTTAAGTTGTTCAACAGTCCTGGGGTCTCCGTTGTGGTATTTTAGGCTTCATAATGCGCCACACATTTTCAATGGGAGACAGGTCTAGACTACAGGCAGGCCAGTGTAGTACCCGTACTCTTTTACTATGAAGCCACGTTGATGTAACACGTGGCTTGGCATTGTCTTGCTGAAATAAGCAGGGGCGTCCATGGTAACGTTGCTTGGATGACAACATACAGTATGTTGCTCCAAAACCTGTATGTACCTTTCAGCATGAATGGTGCCTACACAGATGTGTAAGTTACCCATGTCTTAGGCACTAATACACCCCCATACCATAGCAGATGCTGGCTTTTCAACTTTGCGCCTATAACAATCCGGATGGTTCTTTTCCTCTTACGTCCACAGTTTCCAAAAACAATTTGAAATGTGGACTCGTCAGACCACAGAACACTTTTCCACTTTGTATCAGTCCATCTTAGATGAACTCAGGCCCAGCGAAGCCGACGGCGTTTCTGGGTGTTGTTGATAAACTATTTTCGCCTTGCATAGGAGAGTTTTAACTTGCACTTACAGATGTAGCGACCAAATGTAGTTACTGACAGTGGGTTTCTGAAGTGTTCCTGAGCCCATGTGGTGATATCCTTTACACACTGATGTCACTTGTTGATGCAGTACAGCCTGAGGGATCGAAGGTCACAGGCTTAGCTGCTTACGTGCAGTGATTTCTCCAGATTCTCTGAACCCTTTGATGATATTACGGACCGTAGATGGTGAAATCCCTAAATTCCTTGCAATAGCTGGTTGAGAATTGTTTTTCTTAAACTGTTCAACAATTTGCTCACGCATTTGTTGACAAAGTGGTGACCCTCGCCCCATCCTTGTTTGTGAATGACTGAGCATTTCATGGAATCTACTTTTATACCCAATCATGGCACCCACCTGTTCCCAATTTGCCTGTTCACCTGTGGGATGTTCCAAATAAGTGTTTGATGAGCATTCCTCAACTTTATCAGTATTTATTGACACCTTTCTCAACTTCTTTGTCACGTGTTGCTGGCATCAAATTCTAAAGTTAATGATCATTTGCAAAAAAAAAAAAATGTTTATCAGTTTGAACATCAAATAAGTTGTCTTTGTAGCATATTCAACTGAATATGGGTTGAAAATGATTTGCAAATCATGAAGGTCCTGAGTAGTCTTGGGTTCAATACCGGGCTCGGGATCTTTCTGTGTGGAGTTTGCATGTTCTCCTCGTGACTGCGTGGGTTCTCTCCGGGTACACCGGCTTCCTCCCACCTCCAAAGACATGCACCTGGGGATAGGTTGATAGGCAACACTAAATTGGCCCTAGTGTGTGAATGTGAGTGTGAATGTTGTCTGTCTATCTGTGTTGGCCCTGTGATGAGGTGGCGACTTGTCCAGGGTGTACCCCGCCTTCCGCCCAATTGTAGCTGAGATAGGCTCCAGCGCCCCCCGCGACCCCGAAGGGAATAAGCGGTAGAAAATGGATGGATGGATGGATGGATGTATTCCGTTTATATTTACATCTAACACAATTTCCCAACTCATATGGAAACGGGGTTTGTAGAACAAGCACAATCACAATCTGAAAACATACACATCATAATGGTTTTTTTGTTTTTTTACACTTACATGTTGCTGTTCAAAGTAGTCTTTCTTCATTTGTCGTGATTTATCATTTCTGAATAAATGAATGCAGCTGAGATAGGCTCCAGCGACCCCCCGCGAACCCAAAAGAGACAAGCGGTAGGAAATGGATGGATGGATGGATGGATGATGTGATAATATTCATCAGTCAAATAGGTGTGAGTCTGGCGGAGTTTTAAAATGCTCTCATTGGTGTAACATGTTAATCTATCAGAAGATGTAATAAATAGTACTATCAAAATCAAATTACAGGATGTTAATATAATTTACTAATTTTCCTCAACTGATGTACTAACATCATGTGGTTTATTATGTACATATGTAGCATCATCTACAACAAAACCTGTGCTTTTGGACTCATTTCATGAATGACACATGAAGTTAGAAGGGTATACATGTTATTTCAGCATATTTATGTGCGCCCAGATAATGTGTCCCCAGTCCACATAGCTCCGCCCCCTCTGAAATCATGCGCACTTCTGCGGTAGGGGATACAAAGAACTGCTATTGCGACATCCAGTGGACACATTTAGAAGAGCAGTTTTTCATTAAAAAAATGTAGCTAATTTCTATACTTATCAAAATCATCTCGCGGCCCGGATAAAACTTGTCTGTACGTTTGACACCCCTGCTTTATAGTTTAAGTTAAGAGATGAATTTATTTGTACACTTGTGCAGCCATTAAAAAGCTCACTGGACTGGATTGTGTTTGAGCTTTCAAGTTAACAGCACATAAGCTACTGATGAATCTGTCAGCGGGATCCAAAAATGAAACCACATGGCTGTTGACCTCTGAGGAGCGAGCACATTGAGGAAAGTAGCAAACAAAGAGAGGTCGAAAGTCAGATGAGTGGCATGATGGGAGCAATGAAACGGAAGTGAAACAAGTGTGGGAGTGTCGTGCTGGGGAAGGAAAGTAAGGAAGGTGAACAAATCACTTGCTCTTACTTTTACACCATCAGATAGCTAACGTGAAGCTTATAATAGGGGCAGCCGCCACACCTGTGTGTGCGAGGAAGTAAGGGTGCGAGAAGGAGGAAGGGTGGGTGGAGGCTTCCTTCCAAGCTCTTTCATCATTTAATCACTCTTTAATGCACCTCACATGACCCTCACCTACACACATGCTATCACCTACCTTCTTCAACAGCCACACACACACACACACACACACACACACACACACACACACACACACACACACACACACACACACACACACACACACACATCCAGCGTGTCAAGCAGCAGGTGTGTTGATTAGAGAGGTGTGGCGCTGGCTGAAGGTAGTTGCCCTGGCCTCTTCTCCCTGTCCTATCATATTCAAGCCACTGGATAAAGACTGGCAGATTAGTACTGAGCCAAGCTTAATGCTGCAGGAACTCTTCCCCTCCATCATTACACTTCTGTCATTCTTCTGCATAATGGTCAGACGGCCCACAGCTTGGTATGGATCATCACATAATCATCCCACTATAGAAGGGTAGAACTGTCAATCTTGAAAGAATTATTGAGATTTACTGTTTGCAACTTGCTCATTTTTTAAACCAAAAAAATATGACAATGTATTAGTAATAATTAAATATATAACCATTAGTGATTTAACAGAACATATCTCTTTTGATATAATATTTTCCATAATTGGTATTCAATAAAAAAATATCTGTTGACTCAGGTAGAAAGGCTGGCTTTGAATGGCTGTCACTCGGGTTGTACGGTGTACCGGTAAGTACAGCGGTGCAAATGAATAAAAAAAGGTATTAAGTAGAGATGTCCGATAATGGCTTTTTCGCCGATATCCAATATTCCGATATTGTCCAACTCTTAATTACCGATACCGATATCAACCGATACCGATATATACAGTTGTGGAATTAACACATTATTATGCCTAATTTTGTTGTGATGCCCCGCTGGATGCATTAAACAATGTTACAAGGTTTTCCAAAATAAATCAACTCAAGTTATGGAAAAAAGTGTGGGGGGGGGGGAGTAGCGGGGGGTGTATATTGTAGCGTCCCGGAAGAGTTAGTGCTGCAAGGGGTTCTGGGTATTTGTTCTGTTGTGTTTATGTTGTGTTACGGTGCAGTTGTTCTCCCGAAATGTGTTTGTCATTCTTGTTTGGTGTGGGTTTACAGTGTGGCGCATATTTGTAACAGTGTTAAAGTTGTTTATACGGCCACCCTCAGTCTGACCTGTATGGCTGTTGATCAAGTATGGCGTGCATTCACTTGTGAGTGTGTCAAAAGCTGCAAATATGATGTGACTGGGCCGTCACGCAAAGGTAGTGCCTATAAGGTTTATTGGCGCTCTGTACACAGCGGTGTTTAAAAAAATCATAAATTTTACTTTTTGAAGCCGATACAGATAATTTTGGAAACCGATACCGATAATTTCCGATATTACATTTTAAAGCATTTATCGGCCGATAATACCGGCAGCCCGCTATTATCGGACATCCTTAGTATTAAGGTGCCTTTTTTTTTTTTTAATTAATCAATCCAACAAAATAATACACAATAAGACCAGACCATAATAATAAAATTCCAATTCCAATTCCAGCAACATTCAGAATAACAATCAACAGAGTAATTGAGAGGACACACAAACATGACACAAAACAATCCAAAAGTAGTCAATCAAAAATGAATAATATCAACAACAGTATCAATATTAATACGAATTCCAATACAGCAGCGATTAGAAATCCCTCATTGACATTATCATCACAGCCATTAATAGAAAATAAAAACATCAAAACATTAAAAAAATGAATAATAGTGTCACAGTGGCTTACACTTGCATCGCATCTCATAAGCTTGACAATAAATTGTGTCCAATATTTTACACAAAGATAAAATAAATCATATTTTAGGTTTATTTAATTGTTAAAACAAATTTAAATAATGGATCCCATATTCCAAAAGGTATAAAAGTGCCTTTGAAAAATACTGGTACTTTTGTTTTTCAGCGACATGAGGCACGCCGAGGTGACAATACTGGTATACAAGCATGTTAGTCAACACACGCACACAGCACTTGCAAGCAGAAACATATTGAAGACAGAAGAGGGAGAATAGACGTATTTGGCTTCAAAACGATAAAGTATGTGACGCTACAAACAATCAAGCTCCGCTTTGCAAGCTGTACTTAAAAACATTGCTAGGTAGTAGCTAGCTAGCGTCTAACGTCTCTCCATAGGGTTTTAGCTACTTCTAAATAACTAATCCTCGCCTCCATAAACTACGTTTTTTGCAAGTATCATCTCCGCAGTATGAGGAATAGCTAAACGTGCTTCACTACACACCATAGGAGGATACAACAGCTAACAGCAAGCTAGCGCTCCTGAATGTAAACAAATGGGTGGATCTATGCAAATATCGAATGTAACGATACCAAGTACAATAGCCGTAACTAGTCGATACTACAATTGCTACATCGATATTTTTTATCGCAAAATCTTTTTCTATTTTTTAAAGCTTATTAACACAGGAAATACATCCCTGGACACAGGAGAACTTTAATTGTGACCAATGTATGATCCTGTAACTACTTGGTATTGAATCGATACCCAAATGTGTGGTATCATCCAAAACTGATGTAAAGTGTCAAACAACATAATAGTTAGTGCTTACTACATTTGAACAGAATTGTAGATAGAACATGTTAAAACAAAAAGTAACCAGATTTTAACAGTAAATAAACAAGTAAATGAAAAATCCATTGATTGCTCCATCTTCTCCCGCTTTTCCTCATAATTTTGTCAAAATAATGCAATCAGAAATGACTCAATATCTTACTGCATATATCAGCAGCCAAACTAGGAGCCTTTGTAGCCTGTTTGCATACTTACTTCTAAAAGATAAGTTTTCCAGTATGTTTACTATTTTATTTAATGCCAAAATTGTTCTTTTGATTCCAATAAGAAACGTATGTTTAATGTATCATAAGATTTTTTTTTTTGTTAAAATTAAGTCAATAATGACACTTTTTGTGGTACCCTTTATTTTGGAAAGTATCGAAAATGATCAAAATACCGGGACTAAAATATTAGTACCGAGACAACTCTAGCTGTCACTACTCACGGCTGTCTCGTGAAAACACACATACCCGAACAGTGCGTGACCATACACAAACATAGTTTTAGAGAAGTGACAAACAATTTGCAAATCATGGCTGACAAGTTCAACTTGCCAAAAGCACACTGGCAAGCTGAGAAAAAAAAAACTGTCATGAGAAAGTAGCCACCAAAAAATAAATTAGGGAAAGCAATAAGTAAGACAGTAGTAAATATGAATATTAGGGATGTAGCGTTTTGAAAATCTGATGGTATGATATCGTCACGGTATTAAGGCTACACTAGTGGATTGTTGTTGTAGTGTAAACAACAACAAATAAAAGAAGGTAAATGTGCTATAGTGTCTAAAATGAAGTGGCAGAAATGTTAAGGATAAATGCACGCACTGTAATGAAACACAAACATAATGCTTTAGTGTTCTATAACATATTTATTACTTGCTAATGGTTATTTTTAAGTGTTTCAAGTAACCCACAAATGATAAAAAAAAAAGAAACTCTCAGTTGAGCGTAAGGATGTAACAGTATCGAAATCTTACGGTACGATGTTATTTCGGTATTCAGGCCACTGTGCGATATTATTGTGGTATATGTCCAAAAAAATAAGCTTGGTAAAAATGTTATGATGTGTAAAATGAAGTGGCATGCATGGTTAGGATAAACCCACTTACTGTAATTCAACACAAACATGATGCTAAAATGTTCTAATCCTGCTTTTTACTATAAACATGTATTTCTAAGTGCAAATAATTTTGCAGGAAAAACTAATGTTTCAAACAGATATTTAAAAGAAAAAAGTACAGTTGATGTATACAGTAAGTAACAATGTAAACAGTGTAAAACGTGTAAAACAATAATGATTTACTTTCTGAGAAGCAGTGTCCTAGACAGTGGTCATTTTTATATAAGTCTGCAAAATGCTGTTTTTCAGAAAAGTGAACCAACAAAATAACTTTTAATAATGTAAATACCACACAGACTGATGTTTGGCTTCGCTAGCTTCAAATATCTTTTCAGTGTGACGGTTTAAAGGTGGCGACTTCTCCAGTCTTGCCTTCTGCCCAAATGCAGCTGGCTCCAGCCCCCACGGCCACATTGAGAGGGACAAGGGGTAAAAAAAAAAATGCATGGATGGATTGAGGATGTATCAGGTAGCTTTCGTGTGTGCGACCAGACCGGACGGCTCTGTGTCGCCTTTGGAAACGTTTAAACCAGGGGTGTCAAACTCATTTTAGATCGGGGGCAGCATTTAGAAAAATTTACTCCCAAGTAGACGGCACGATAAATTTAAAATAAAGACAACTTCAGATTGTTTTCTTTGTTTAAAAACAGAACAAGCATATTCTGAAAATGTACAAATCATAATGTTGTTGTTTTTTACACTTACACGTCGCATTTAATAGTATTCTGCCTTTATTTGTCATTTATACCTTCTTAATAAATTATGTGATAATGTTCATCAGTCAACTCGTTGGTGTTAATTTTCAATCTATCAAGATAAAAAAAATTATATCAAAATCAATTTACAGGATGTTATTTATGTAGCTTGCTCATTTTCCTCGACTGGTGCACTAACATGTGTTTTATTGTTTTTACATATGTAGCATCATCTACAAAGATACAAAGAATTGCTCTTGCGACATCTAGTGGACACATTTAGAACAGCAGTTCTTTTATTCAAAAATGTTGGCTCATTTTTATACTTAGCAACCTCATCCCGCGGACCGGATAAAACCTGTTCGCCGGCCTGTTCCGGACCGTGGCCCGTATGTTTGACACCCCTGGTTTAAACGAAAGTGGTGCGCTTTGCTTTGCAGAACGCAGACTCTCTTACCTTCATCAAAGACGTTATGTTTTGGTCAGGATTTTTTGTCTGTTTTTAGGCAACATACTGTATCTCAACCAGTTATGGACACATTTAATAGGGCTATCTCATCTAATTGAGAAGGCATTCATTTCAATTTAACAAATAATAGCACTAACATGATAGGAGGCGTTAGTTAGTACCTGCTGTATTCAGATGACGTGCTAGCGTTACTGCTGCTGGGATGAGATCGCATTTCATTTGTTTCGACCAGGCATCTCCATCTTGAGATCTGCCGTCACTACGCATTGCGCACGTTGCGTAATGACGTCATCCCCACCCGGAAGCATCGATAAGAGAATCGTTTGACAAGAGATTCCAAGGAATTGAACAAGAACAAGAACAGGTTTTCGATTCCCATCCCTAGTCACTGAACAATGGGAGAGACACGCTAACAGCCAATCACGTAACAGTATCAACTACCGAGTTTGGTTGCTGTCTTTCTGTCTCGCTGTGGATTCTCCATATGGAGTGAGAAGAGAAACTAACATATTGATACATCAACTCAAAAACAGAAACTTTTCTTTAGTTTTGTTGGTTTTAATGCAGACGGTGCGGCAACATCCTGACACTTCCAACGTGTTCGTTTGAGTAGCTTCCAAAACTGTGTTGTGTAGTGTTCAATTGCGTACACACTACTGCCATCTAGTGTCTCAAATGTGCACCTACCTTCAAAACGATTTTAATTATTTCATTACCATAGCCGTGCGCTCATCCTACCTGCCACTGATAAATGGCACCCTTCATAACTTGGTAATTGTTTTACTGTAATTATTGGCAGGCTTAATTAAGTCATGAAAAGTAATAATTATCAATATAAAATATGTATATGGTGATATTGTTTTCAGCCATATCGCCCAGCCTTAAAATGTAATGTCCAAAAAAACAATTTTATCTATGACGAGTATGAACACACTTTGCTTCCTGCTTACGGTGTTCCACGCTCCCACCATGTTGTTCCCTGTTGTTCTGGGAGATGTCGTTTTTTGTAGACCCGGCCAACATTAAAACACCAGAAAACAACTACACTTACCAAGTTTTCGTTTTTTTACGGTCACACGTCATGTTATTATTGAGAAGACTTTGAAACTGAAATACAGCGGTATTTATAATACCTTTACATCCCTAGTGTCTTTAAAGTGACACAGTAAACATTTAATGCAGCAAGAGTAAAGCGATATTGTTCATTTCAGTGTTTTTCCACTTTTAAAACAATCCACTTAACTTTTAGTAATGGAAATACCTCACAAATGTCTTCTTGGTTTCACATCAAGGATATTTTATGCGTGAATGTTCATCAAGTGGCTTCACATATGACTTGTATTGAGACTCCTCCCACCCCCACCAAGGACTGTTTTCACTGCTGGACTCTAGAAAGAGGTTCCGCAGCCTCCGTAGCAGAACCTCCAGGTTCTGTAACAGCTTCTTCTCTCAGGCCATAAGACTCTTGAACGCATCATAATAATCCCCTCAACCCCCCCCCCCCCCCCCCCCCCCAAAACGGATTAACTCACTGGAACATAAAGACAATATAACATACATCCATAAACGTGGATGCATAAGCAAAAGTGCAATATATTTATCTGTACAGTAATCTATTTATTTATATCTGCACCTTATTGCTCTTTCATCCTGCACTACAACGAGCTAATGCAATGAACTTTCGTTCTTATCTGTACTGTAAAGTTCAAATTTGAATGACAAGAAAAGGAAGTCTAAATCTCTATTCCCTGACTTGTAGACGATCGCGGTCTGGCAGTGTCTGCAAACTGTTCTTTGCATGCCCGTCACGTTTTCTTCTTTGATTTTTTTTTTTGTTAACCACAAAACCAAAATGCGTTCGCACTTCTGATTTTGACTTTTCCTGCTTATAAAAGAATGCGCAAATTAAATGGTAAATGGTAAATGGGTTATACTTGTATCGCGCTTTTCTACCTTTGAGGTACTCAAAGCGCTTTGACACTATTTCCACATTCACCCATTCACACACGCATTCACCATACTTGCCAACCCTCCCGGAAATCCGGAGAGACTCCCGAAATTCAGCGCCTCTCCCGAAAACCTACCGGGACAAATTTTCTCCCGAAAATCTCCCGAAATTCAGGCAGACCTGAGTGACGTGGCTCGACAGCCTGTTTTCACGTCCGCTTTCCCACAATATAAACAGCGTGCCTGCCCAATCACGTTATAACTGTAGAATGATCGAGGGCGAGTTCTTGGTTTCTAATGTGGGTTTATTGTTAAGCAGTTTCATTAACGTCCTCCCAGCGCGGTAACAACACACAACAACAGCAGTCACGTTTTCGTCTACCGTAAAGCAGTTCGTCTGCCGTACACAGCAATGTTGTGACACTCTTAAACAGGACAATACTGCCATCTACTGTACATGCATATGTGACAATAACATCTAGGGCTTTTAGAGAGTGCAGTGCACAACTGCGCACACAAGGAGACAAAGCAGAATACATCATCAGAGAGGGTGTTCAGCATGGTTAGAAAAATAGTGACAGAGAATAGAACAAGGATGGACAATTCAACCCTTAACTCAACAATGAGTAGATGAGTGTTATGTGTGTGTATATGTGTAAATAAATGAACACTGAAATTCAAGTATTTCTCTTATTTATATATATATATATATATATATATATATATATATATATATAAAATAAAATAAATAAATATATATATAGCTAGAATTCACTGAAAGTCAAGTATTTCTTATATATATATATATATATATATATATATATATATATATATATATATATGAAATACTTGACTCCTCCCCTCTTAACTACGCCCCTGACCCCGCCCCTCCCGAAATCGGAGGTCTCAAGGTTGGCAAGTATGACATTCACACACTGATGGCGGGAGATGCCATGCAAGGCCCTAACCACGACCCATCAGGAGCAAGGGTGAAGTGTCTTGCTCAAGGACACAATGGACGTGACGAGGTTGGTAGAAGGTGGGGATTGAACCAGGAACCCTCAGGTTGCTGGCACGGCCACTCTCGCAACCGCGCCACGGCGTCCCATAAATAATACGAATAAATCAAGATAAGACCAGAATTATTTCAAAAAGTTAAATAAATTCCAGTGCTTGGGCAAGCATTTGGTCATGGCATGAATGCTTCAGTGTAAACGCGAGTGAGCGAGGGCCAGGAGAGGGAAGGGAAAGCACACACAAGTCCAGCACGGTACAAATGTCATTTTGTGAATTACACCCCTAACTTTCTAAATTAATAGCCAGAGGTCACCGAAGAGTCTCGTCCAACGGCTGATAGATTTTTCTTCTTTTCTTATTCGCCAGGTACTCGTGCCCAAGAGGTTGGAGTTCAAGGGGAAAATGATTGAAGTCGACATCTACGAGGCAGGAAAACACTTCCTGAAAGGGGCACCAGTAGAAGACAGTAAACCTTTCACTCCCTCCATCGCTGCACCATTTCAAAAAGGAGAAGTGTCGGGACTGATGCAGGTAAACACTTTCACACGATACTAGTTTTCATTTTACTACTGTAGTCTTCCATAAGCACTTTTCGCATATTGTTTTAACTTTAACAGTCACTTTTATTCAGTATAATGTGCAGGTTCGTAAAACAGCCTGCTGCATTAAAGGTAGTTACTTATGAGTAAATCGAGGCAGTTATATAACGCGTTCTACTGTGCTGCCAGCAAACAAAACAAATTGTGTGTGCATGTTTATGTCCAACTTTGGAACAACAGCAGTGCACTAATACGTCATAAGCTGATAAGGTATGATTGGATAAACTGGTTCCCACACACATGCACAGACTCGCATAGACATGCACAAACACCATGTTAATGTATCTGTTTCAGTGCATGTTATTTTTCACTGTGACTAGCCGTAGCTTATAGCTCAGGACATTGAGCCACACAGCCGAATATGATACACTTTCTAATTTCACACTCCATCAACCTTTACTGCCAGACAGCCAGAGAAGGGAGGGAGAGAAAAAAAGGGGCCAAGAAAGGAGGCAGGGCGATCAAGGGAAGACAAGTCAAAAGAGAAAAAGAAGTGAATGGCAGAGAGGACGAGTAAGAAGGGATGCGCGTTAAGCCGAGCGACACGTCACTCTACGACAGTGGTTATTAACCTTGTTGGAGGTACCGAACCCCACAAGTTTCATATGCGCATTCACCGAACCCTTCTTTAGTGAAACATTTTTTTTCTAATTCAAGACAAAATGATATGTTTTTGGTAACACTTTAGTATGGGGAACATATTCTAAGTAACAAAGACTTAATTTAGAGTTATTTGGACACTAGGGGAACATATTGTAAGTAATAAAGACTTAATTTAGAGTTATTTGGTTAGGAGTAGGGTCAGGGTTAGAGGGTTAGGGTTATAATAAGGCCATGCCGAATAAGGCATTAATAAATACTTAATAATGACTAGTTAAGAGCCAATATGTTACTAATTTGCATGTTAATAAGCAACTAATTAATGGGGAATATGTTCCCCATACTAAAGTGTTACCATGTTTTTTTACTGGTGCATAAAATGAACCGTGCATGAACATCACCTTGTTCAAACAACAAAACCAACGCAGTGCATAAACTCACAACAAATTACACACCTGCAAACCAGTCAGCTGTTGCCGTATCCGTAATACGCCGATAGGGAGAAGTTTTTATTTACACGATGAGTCGGGTGTGTTTTGACCTCCGCCGAACCCCTGAGGCCGACTTACCGAACCCCTAGGGTTCGATCGAACCCAGGTTAAGAACCACTGCTCTACGATGAAAAGTTCATTGGTAAAAACCTTTTAAAGTTGCCTCTTACAGTCTAAAGCCCATTCAGTGCACACGCGTTCTTCTTCACTAAATTCATCCGCGTATATACATTCTTTCAACATACATCCTCACAAAACACTAACATTGTTCCGTGACTGAATAGAATTAAGTGCCCATTCTTTACACTCTTACATGAAGATTGTGGAGGAATAATACTTTACAAACACTTCTACCTTTGCTGAAAACATTTTGTAATACTAGTGTGGTGCGACCTGCCTTGAGATTCGCACTTGTACACTATTCCAAACATTCTCTTAAGTATTTCAGAAATCAGAGACTGCAGAACATCTTGGTTGATGAAGACATTTCTCCTTTAATCTAATTAGCTTCTTCGGGAATAATCACAACATGAGAATACACGGATATATTGCTTGTAGTATTTACGTACAAGTGCCTTGAAAAACTTGCAGTGTGAAACGTCGTCGTCCATTAAAATGAATTGAAATCAATTGGTGCTTGGCCCGCCCAAAAGAGCACAATTTTAACCCGTAACATGCTTTTAAAAAAGTAAACATTTAGATAAGAAATCGAAAACATTAGATTAGAATGTACTACTAACAACTACAGTAGTATTATGAAGTAATGTAATAATAATGTATTGCATTTACCTTAGATATTGGGTGTCAAACTTGTTTTCATTGAAGGCCACATCACAGTTGTATCTGCCCTCAGAGGGCCGTTTGTAAAGCGAAACATATATGAATTTGTCTATGCATTTGACTATTATATATATATATATATATATATATATATATATATATATATATATATATATATATATATATATATATATTATGTACAATTAACTTAGTCACGGAAATGTTACTGTTTTACAACATAGGTAAATGGAAAAAGTACTACTGTTTTTTTTTTTTTTTACAACTGAGCTGAGAGTTTTTACCGTAAAAAAAACTGTTCCTGTTTTTTAATTTTCAGTAATACACCGTAAAAACAACCAAACAGCTCAGCAGTATGACCAGGTGTTTTGGCCGAATCTTATGGGGTTAACTGTGACATCTACTACGCCATCTAACTGTGGGGAGTCTCTTAACCCAAATTTTGGCCCACAAACATAAAGCATAACAATTAGCAATAATTAGCCACAAGATAGCTTGTATCCTGAAAAACTCACAATCTTTAAAGCGCTCCAAAGTACACAACCTGGAACATGGACACCATACACTGCAAAAAGTCAGTGTTCAAAAACAAGTAAAAAAAAATACAAAAATTAGGGGTATTTTATTTGAACTAAGCAAAATTATCTGCCAATAGAACAAGAAAATTCGGCTTGTCAAGACAAGTACAATTAGCTAATTTCAATGAACCCAAAAATACCTTAAAATAAGTATATTCTCACTAATAACAAGTGCACTTTTCTTGGTAGAAAAAAAGAGACCTTTTTGCTCAATATGTTGAAAAATATTCTTAAATTAAGTAAATGCTTGTGCCATTATCTTGACATAATGATATGCGCTCGGCATCATGATTTTTTTTCATGCTTGAAGTAAGAAATTATTACTTTAAAAAATTGATTTAAAAAAAAAAAAAATTGAATTATATTTATATAGTGCTTTTCTCTAGTGACTCAAAGCGCTTTTACATAGTGAAACCCAATATCTAAGTTACATTTAAACCAGTGTGGGTGGCAAAAAAAGTAGTTTTATACTTGTGAGTGTTAATGACACAGCTTTGCATCAGTTGATATTCTAGTTTCAAGCATGTTTTACTCAATATAGGTCATAAAATCTCAGCAACAAGCTGTAATATCTTACTGAGATAATTTAGGACCGAAACCCTTAAAACAAGTAAAACACTCTAACATAAAATCTGCTTAGTGAGAAGAATTATCTTATCAGACTGAAAATAAGCAAATATCACGCTTATTTGAGATATTTAATCTTACTTAGATTTCAGTTTTTGCAGTGTAGATAGTGGTTCCGCTGATCCTACACGTCCAATGAAAACCGTTTCTTATAAAAACCGAACCAATTTTTCCAATAAAGATTAACGTAATTACAGTTAATCCTTTCCAAACACTCAAAATTACTAATACACATTTTTATTGTTGTATGTGCAGAAAACAGTGTGAATATATACTACTAATTAAATGGATACATGAACAATCATCATCACTGTATGCCACCACTGTAGTCTGTTTCCAGTTCTTTCTTGAATGTGTTTCTCATCTTCTTTATCAAAGGGCTGGAACTCACAACTTTCTTTGACCCTCATTGTGGCTTGTTTTGCAGATGTAAGCAATAAAACAAGTACATAGACCGAGCCACTAACACATGGGATTTTTTGTCTGGGTACTTAATTCCGCAGAATGATACACGGGCAAATCAGTTTGTTATGCACAGTGTTTGACTGTACGATTACCAAGACCGTATCCAAATACCAGGGCAATATTATGGCAAAAATTTTGGTTGAAAAACACACATTACAAAAAGTGGGGCTGCATTTTATTTCCAATCAACCCTGTGTGTGACTTTAAGCAACACTCATTAAAGAAAAAGACAAAAAGCTGTGTTTTTAAAGATGCCGGTTTATAGTTGTATATACTTGTGTATAGTTCCTGTCTAAAGTCTGCATTCAAATAAATAGTAGGAAACTAAGTAGAAAATTCAGTTATTAGTCAATGCTGTACACGTTATACATGTGAAATAATATAATTATAATTTCTGAATTATGATTATTTGTTTATGTAAGTAACAAGAAGAAATTCCTCAAATATCAGTTCACTTTTACACTTAAAGGCCTACTGAAATGCGATTTTCTTATTTAAACGGGGATAGCAGGTCCATTCTATGTGTCATACTTGATCATTTCGCGATATTGCCATATTTTTGCTGAAAGGATTTAGTAGAGAACATCGACGATAAAGTTCGCAACTTTTGGTCGCTGATAAAAAAGCCTTGCCTGTACCGGAAGTAGCAGACGAGTAGCGTGACGTCACAGGTTGTGGAGCTCCTCACATCTGCACATTGTTTACAATCATGGCCACCAGCAGCGAGAGCGATTCGGACCGAGAAAGCGACGATTTCCCCATTAATTTGAGCGAGGATGAAAGATTTGTGGATGAGGAAAGTGAGAGTGAAGGACTAGAGGGCAGTGGGAGCGATTCAGATAGGGAAGATGCTGTGAGAGGCGGGTGGGACCTGATATTCAGCTGGGA
Organism: Nerophis lumbriciformis; assembly: GCF_033978685.3. Taxonomy (NCBI): domain Eukaryota; kingdom Metazoa; phylum Chordata; class Actinopteri; order Syngnathiformes; family Syngnathidae; genus Nerophis; species Nerophis lumbriciformis. The sequence goes on along the minus strand of NC_084551.2, from coordinate 27,116,648 downwards.
ATGACTAAAACAGTAAATAAACACAAGACATATATATACTCTATTAGCCACAACACAACCAGGCTTATATTTAATATGCCACAAATTAATCCTGCATAACAAACACCTCCCACCTCCCGTCCATATAACCCGCCAATACAACTCAAACACCTGCACAACACACTCAATCCCACAGCCCAAAGTACCGTTCACGTCCCCAAAGTTCATACAGCACATATATTTCCCCAAAGTTGCGTACGTGACATGCACATAGCGGCACGCACGTACGGGCAAACGATCAAATATTTGGAAGCCGCAGCTGCATGCGTACTCACGGTACCGCGTCTGCGCTTCCAACTCAAAGTCCTCCTGGTAAGAGTGTCTGTTGTCCCAGTTCTCCACAGGCCAATGGTAAAGCTTGACTGTCATCTTCCGGGAATGTAAACAATGAAACACCGGCTGTGTTTGTGTTGCTGTAGTCGGCCGCAATACACCGCTTCCCACCTACAGCTTTCTTTTTTGCTGTCTCCATTGTTCATTGAACAAATTGCAAAAGATTCACCAACACAGATGTCCAGAATACTGTGGAATTTTGCAATGTAAACAGACGACTTAATAGCTGGCCACCATGCTGTCCCAAAGTGTCCTCCACAATCCGTGACGTCACGTGCAGACGTCATCATACCGAGACGTTTTCAGCAGGATATTTTGCGCGAAATTTAAAATTGCACTTTAGTAACCTAACCCGGCCGTATTGGCATGTGTTGCAATGTTAAGATTTCATCATTGATGTATAAACTATCAGACTGCGTGGTCGGTAGTAGTGGGTTTCAGTAGGCCTTTAAACGTATTTATTTGATATGCATACACAACATACTCACTACAACTAAGAGTACATGCTCATAGTATTGCATCCAAGCACTTTGCCCATGAAGAGAAACAGACACCTTTGTGAATTTGTCTTTGTTTTTTTGTTTTTTTCAAAAATTACGGCGCTTGTACATCCAAATTAACCTTTTATTTGTTTTAATGATATTCAAAAACAATATGGGACAAGTAGTGAATAAAGCCTGAAATAATATAGTCATCAAAATATAATAATTATAATTGTGATATTTAATATAAAAAGTAGATTTATATATGCCATACTTGCGTTGTATCTTGATGCGCGAAGAGTCGCTTTAGCATGTCACAGCATGTTGACATTGAACAAATTATTGAAGTAAATGATCTTCAGCCAACAGAATCCCTTTTGACCTGCACTGTCGCCCCCCATGACATCACAGTGGCACCGGAGCACGTCGGTAATAGTTAAATGACCTAATGGTTCGGAAACTCAACACTATCTACACTTACAGATGCACACACACACACTGACAACGGAGCAAATCGGGATTCACTCCAATTATATCTCATGCCTGTGCACTCACACATACTTTATATGTTCACATTCTGTTGGCTCGCCTATACATATTTGAAGACCATCTATTATCAATCAGTCCCTGCGTGAGTCCACCGCACACTGAGGTGTGTGTGTGCGTGTGCGTGCATGCGTAAGTGTGTGACAGGAGTGAGTGATTACACTTTCAACCCCATGTCTTGCAATCGTGTCTAAAATTACAGGCTGTTGGCAGTGAGCAGAAGACAAACACAAGAAAAAAGGGGGGAGTGATGGTGCGATGCATCATAGGTGCATGGTAGTTTGCTTGATGATAGCACTGACTGATTGGAAAGGCAGATCATCTTTCATGTCTACCCGCTCAAACTAGAACAAAGTGACACATCTGTCATTTTGAAGCGGCAAAATGAAAGAAATGATTGCGCACCAAGCAGCTTTTATACGGATGTTGCATGCGGACAGAGCAAATAAGATCTGCACGATGAAAGTGGATGTCTAAACATAGGAGGATTCGATACATACAACAGATACACGACTACAGGATAGGTAGAGTACGTGGCCAGTCCAATTAGGGGTGTCCCAGACTTTTTCACTTCCGATACAATATCTATTTTGGAGCCTTGAATATTGGCCGATACTGATTCGAATCATTCTTTTACTATTTTGTAGTGTGGAATGTTAGAACATGTTTGATAATATTGGTATGCACCATATGTAATAACAATGGTTTGTATGAAAACACTAACTTATTATTAACCATTTCTTACTTATTAGGACCTCTTCTTGTGTATTTTGTGTATCTGCAAAAGTCCCGGACATTTGAAATCAACTAGAAGGCATGGCGTAGATATTTATAAAACAATCTTGCCTTCCTTTATACTTTCTCCAAATGAGCCGTTTGGAATTTGCACAACTTGTGACGTTGTTCAGCATGTGATATCAGCGAATATCTCCATATAAGGTAGAGGTTTACCCGAGAAGCTTTTCCAAAGTCCACCCTTGGTGCCCCGTTCTATGGACTGGACTCACACTATTAACTAGATCCACTCGACATCCATGGCACCGGTTGTCCAGGGAGGGTCCCCACATCTGTGGTCCCTTCCAAGGTTCTCATTGTATCCCATTGGGTTGAGTTTTTTTCTTCCCCTGTTGTGGGATCTGAACCAAGGATGTTTTTGTGGCTTGTGCAGCCCTTTGAGACAATCGTGATTAAGGGCTATATAAATAAACTTTGATAGGTTGATTGGCAACACTAAATTGGCCCTAGTGTGTGAATGTGAGTGTGAATGTTGTCTGTCTATCTGTGTTGGCCCTGTGATGAGGTAGCGACTTGTCCAGGGTGCACCCCGCCTTCCGCCCGATCGTAGCTGAGATAGGCTCCAGCGCCCCCCGCGACCCCGAAGGGAATAAGCGGTAGAAAATGGATGGATGGATGATTGAGTGATTGATTGTAGTCAGTTCCTTCTTTTTCTCTGTCCTTTTGTTGTGGGGCAGACTGACTTGTACATGCACATGAATCCTCCGCAAAGATACTTTTGGAGTTTTTTCTTCTTCTTTTTTTTTACTTAAATTCATATGTGCAGCTCTAATCATTAAGTTGCACATTAGAATAACAAGAAAAAGAAGGGATTTATTTGCTTTCATAAAAACATTATCATAATGATATTATGATATGTTAAATGGGTCCAAAAAGTATTTGATAAAGTTGTTATTAAATACTTTTTGGTCCCATTTGGTTTTAACAAAATAAATCAAGTATTGTGAGTGTATCTTACCTTTCTGTACTTGTTTCTGAAGCAGCAATAGCTATCCTCCATGAAAACCTACTTTGTATGATCACATTCATTTTGTCTTAAAGTCCAGTTCATAGACGTATTTCATCTTGGATATAGTATATAATCCTCCATATTGGCAGACACATTCATTTGATTTAATGTTATTGCAAGCAATTAAACAATATTTTTGCATCTGACAAAACACACCCACAAACGCTGGTGTACTCTAATAAAAATGCCATGTTTGTTATAAATACAGTTTTGAAAAAAAGAAAAAAAAAGTCTGGCTTCCGCTGGAGAGACATGTGTCTGCTCGCAGTTCTTCCAGTGTGGCGAGTCAGAGTACTGCTAGCTTGTTGTCACTTATTCTGCAGCCGAGTAGTCGCAAGAATAATCCCTGGGATCACTAGCGCCCTCTACCACCATGAGGCGGGAGAACTGCATGCCTCACCCAATGCGTCTTTGCAGCAGTTTTATGATTGCTCAGCACAAGAAATACTTTACACACATACAGTTGTTGACAAAATACACTGTACATTATATACCTCAGCTAACTAAACTATGGAAATGTATAATATAATTCATATAGCAATACGGCCAGCAGTTAGCCGAGTCATTGCGCAATCCATGGTGAGGCTCAACTAGCTGCTGACTCACCGCAAGTCTCTTCTCAGTATATGAACGGCAAATGTGAAAATTCAGCGATTTTGAATAAAAATAATCTAAAACTGGTGAAGTTAAATAGAAAATAACTTTATAGTATAATCACTGGATACATATAACAATTTAATTAATTTTTTTTCTTTTTACATTTTTTTTCTTTCCATGATGACACGTGAGGCACTGCCTCACCTGCCTCCCCTGACTGCATGTCACTGGCGTATAGTTTGAAATTATATTCGCCAGTACACTCCATGTGGAAGCGCTAAAACCACAACATGGCTGACGGGGAGATGACGCAGTCGAGGTGGAGACACGTAAATAAGACTGCTAACAAAACGGCACATCCTGAAGAAATGGTCAGAAAGTGGTTTGAAGATGGGCTCTAAAATCTAATCTAAGTTAAATCTATGCAAACTGTTGACCAGAGAACCATCACTACATGTTGTGTAGACCACAAGGAAGTGTTTTGATTATAGAAAAAAATATATGTATAATATGACCCAATTAAGTTGAAGTGGAGCAGTAATTGTTTTTTTGGTGACACCCAGAGGTCTTCACAATAATTCATGAAGTTAAGATAGTGATGCAATAAAATGATGATGCAGGCACGTTTGTTACTGGATACTTTCTAATACACTTCTGCCTTTGAGACTTTGTATCTATAAGTAATATGTAACTATAAATCATTGCTACTTGTTTTAATTGAAAAATATGGTGTTTTTGATGGCAACATTGTAAATCAAAGGGGTTGTTTGCAACATTTACACAGATGTCTAGAGGGCGCTAACTTTTCAATGTATATTAAGCGATATATCCCGCCCTCTTATGGCTTTTAGGACGTAATGACGTCACTACGCCCGTACGTAACACGTGCACACACATTAGCTTTGGCTGTTGTTAGCTAATAACAGCCATTTGGATAGTTAGCATTAGCCATTTTTAATTGTATATTCTATCATAACAACAACATGACTTCAAATTGTTTGTTACTTCTCTTAGACTGCTTTTGTATGTGTGCGCCCGCTCCCTGCTCATACGTGTTGACGAAATAGGGTGAGTGATAGTTCATTAACACCAATCATTTTACTCGGGCCGGTAAACAATTGTAATTGTGAAAAATACAGACAGTTTTAACACAAATATATTCTGTTAAACCACTAATGGTAACATAAGCTAGCCAACAGTGTTCTCAAGTTACAAACAGCACCTTTAAGCACACTTATTACATATGTCTAGCTTGTGTGCTATAGTGTACTTAGCTGTTGTGTAGCTGTAGCTGTAGACTACCATGTTTACCTTTTGTAAATGACATCACTAAGATATAAGAAAATACCAACCTTGTGTACTTAATGGAGGACATATAGCTTTGAAATAGCTGTCCAGCCTTGCACAAGTAAACGCACTACTGGAATGCTTGTGTTGGAGCGCTTATTTCAGATATTTTACATTTCAAGGGTTTTTATTCGTCACATGCAGAATACACCACAGTGAAATGCTTTTTTCCATGCCCTTCAGATATTGCGTACAGTGGGATCCAAACACTAGTTGCTGAATCTAATACACTAAATACAAAAAATACAACAATTTGTATAGCTCTGATGTACATTAATTGCACAATAAGTCCCAGTAGTTATGGTAGAAGTATCAGTACAAGTAAAAGTACAGTAGTCACATACAGTACCAGTGCAATATGAAATAGTATATACAGTATAGGAAGTATATAGGAAACCCATATAATTCCATTCTGTTCTCACTGATATTGGACTGATACCTGATATCGGATCTGGAAACCCCTTGTGAGCGTGAAAGAGGACAATTTAAATATGTGATACAGTACATTTAGGAAGCCACCCTTTTGCGGGCTAAACCAACTTGATGGGCCATATTTGGCCCTCAGGTCCCACTTTGTGCACCCTTGGTCTTGGACAATTACCAACTCTAAATCAGGGGTGCACACACTTTTTCAGCATGAAAGCTTCTTATAACCAATCAAAATGATATACCCACTACTATAAAGATGAAAAAAATAATATTCCTTCATAACGGTTTCTACAGGTATCAGCAAATGTAATTTAATGCTTTTTAATGTCATTTTTAATGCCACTTAAAAAAATGTAATGCCAATGTCCAACCGCATATGGTTATTATACTATGTATATTAAAAAAACTTACAATTGTCTATATACACACAACTGTAAGCATTTGACAATGATAATATTGAATAGTTGAAAACATTAACTGTTACTATCTAGTGAATAAGAACTGGCCGCAAGACTGTTTTATCTGAGAATTTATTTGTATTTTTCTGACTTTGTGCATGGCCGAAGACAATAGCCAATTAAAAGGTTCCGCCTGTCAATCATCACACTGTACCTTCAATCAAAATGATTAATGCGGAACTGCACTTAAGCCCTCTAAATAAAAATGTAATTATGAATTGGTTGATCAATGTAATACACCCAGAAGTCATTTTTTAAATGTTATCTCTTTAAAACATGCTGTAAAAATGCATATCCTCAGAAAATATGCCTTATGATAGCCACAAACTGGAGGATATGTTTTTTAATCAGTCTATTTTTTTTAAAATAATTAAAATGTTTAATGGAATAATAAATGAACATCATACTAGGAATGCAAATGATACATGTGTTTGGAAATGGATGATTGATTTAAAAAGTTTTGAAAAATACATGATATTTGGAAAAATGCCAATAAGCCCTTTAGATCAGGGCTCGCCAATCGCGATCATCCAGTCGATCTTTGGGACCCTACCGGAAAATATTAGAAAAAATATATATATGTGTATTAAATGGGCATCATTGACACTCCCACCAAGACAGTGACCAACAGACCCGCCAGCACAGGCACGCATTTTAACCCCTGAACACACCCGCACGCCTCTGCCTCGCTCTCTATTCAGCCTCACATTCGTCGCAAAACACCCTTGTTTGACCGTCCTAGACCACCGTAGATCACGTGAGGTGCCTGCGTCACGAGAGTTGCTAATGCTAGCCAAGCCAAAGGAGTCGCGTATCAAACTAGCTCAGTTTCCTCATTAACCTGACATGGTATCACAATTAAGGACTACATAAAATAATGGCAAAGTTTGCGGTCCCCGAACTGTTTGATTTTGCCGTCCAGCGCAGTGTCCGCTATGGAGGCAACACTCTTCTCGCTTTCGGACCTTACAAGATCTTTTGTATCTACTTTAAGAGCCAAAGACGAACAATAGAAACACCTAGACACGTAGCAATTTAACGATGACTACAACGTTCTTAAATTCATTCAAATGTATCGTTTGATGGATTGACATATTGACTATAGGCCAAGTCCTACACTTGTATTACATTTTAATGCTTCTGGACACCACATTTAATGCTTTTTAACGCCATTTAAGGATTTAATTTTCGCAAAATCCATATACTGCTTTTTAATGTCCTGTGGAAAACCTGCATGAATATATTGAGTATTCTTTACATGTACAATCAATACTGTTCCATCCATCCATTTTCTTTCGCTTGTCTGGGTCCTGGTTGCCGGGGGGAAGTCTCAGTAGGGAAGCTCAGACTACCTGGTCTCCAGCCAACTCTTCGAGTTACACCGGAAGAACACTGAGGCGTTCCCAGACCAGCTGCGAGACATAATCCCTCCAGTTTGTCCTAGTTCTACTATAATGTATGTTTGTGTACCTTGCATTACTGCATGAACCCCTATTGCACAGTACACCTTTGTACATTTTTTGTCAGTCTTTTACTCTGATGCATTAAATGGAAGCAGCCGTGGATGTATAGTAGCTGCTGACAGCCAGCCTCAAGCTCACTTCCAAATGATCATCAGTCATGGTGGACTTAATAATCTTCATGTGTGAATTATCTCCTCAGGAAAAGCAATGGCAGATTTACTGTAGACTGGCACATGAGGCAAACACACTTTTAGTATGACACAATGGAAAAAAAAATCATCCTCCCAGTCTGTATGGAAGTGGTAGGTTTTTGACATATTACTTTGTCCAGCTCTTCCACCCATTTTAATACCCTTTCTTGAATTTAGAAGAAAATATTTGGCGGCTTACAAAGCAAGAAAAATGGGCTGCATGGTCGAGTCACCAGAAGAAAGCCATTTCTGCGCAAATGTCACAAAGTATCCCGCATACATTACGCCAAACAGCACAGAGACCAGCCTCAAAACTTCTGGAACAAAGTAATTTGGAGTGATGGCTTTCTTCTGGCGACTCGACCATGCAGCCCATTTTTCTTCAAGTGCCTCCTTATTGTGCATCTTGAAACAGCCACACCACTATTTTTCAGAGAGTCCTGTATTTCAGCTGAAGTTATTTGTGGATTTTTCTTTGCATCTCGAACAATTTTCCTGGCAGTTGTGGCTGAAATCTTTGCTGGTCTACCTGAATCCCTCATTTTCCACTTCTTAATCAGCATTTGAACACTGCTGATTGGCATTCTCAATTCCTTGGATATCTTTTTATACGATGAGGTGGCGACTTGTCCAGGGTGTACCCCGCCTTCCGCCCGGTTGTAGCTGAGATAGGCTCCAGCGCCCCCGCGACCCCAAAAGGGAATAAGCGGTAGAAAATGGATGGATGGATGGATGGATCTTTTTATACCTCTTTTCTGTTTTATGCAGTTCAATTACCTTTTCTCACAGATCCTTTGACAATTCTTTTGCCTTCCCCATGACTCAGAATCCAGAAACATCTCTGCAGCACTGGATGAAAGATGCAATAGTCTGTCAGAAGCCCAGAAACTCACTGACCTTTTATACACACACATTAATTGCAAACAAACATGTCACAGGTGAGGATTGGAACCTTGATTAGCTATTCAAACCTGTTTGTGTCAACTTTTGTGCATGTTATAAGATCAAAGTCACTGAGGTATGTAAACTTTTGATCAGGGTCATTTGGGTACTTGATTTGATTTTTGATTTTTATTAAGGATCCCCATTAGCTGGTTGCCTCAACAACCCACTAGTTTTCCTGGGGTCCACAATTCAATACAATTACAAGTAAAAACATATAATTATAACTACACAATACAGAATTAAAAAAAAAAATAAAAGCATCAATAAGAAAACAAGCAAACAATTTACAGTCACAGAATAATAATTACCATATAAATATAACTACACAATATAAAACCAAACAAATCATCAACGAGCAGACTAAATTAAAGACTCAGATAAAATATTACTCTCTTTTTAAAAACCTGTTTATTTCAATGCCGGTGAGAATTCGAGGCAGGTTATTCCAGAGCGATAAAGATCTATAAATAAAAGATTTCCGCAAAGCATTCTTCCTGGGACGAGGGAGTATAAA